>NC_091435.1:134586544-134686375 GCF_964237555.1 Oryctolagus cuniculus | reverse complement strand
CCAAGAAAGACTATGAAATCCACCAACATGGAATGAACAGGATTAAAAATGAATGTGTTAGGAGCTGGTGTTGTGGTACAGCAGGTTAAGCTGCCGCTTGCCACACCAGCACCCTTTATCAGTTTTTCTCATCTTGAACTTGTCCCAGCATACTCTCACTGGCCGGTCTCTCTGCCTGGATCACTTTTGAAATCATTCTATTAAAAATTACACCACCATAGTCCTCCCAATCCTCTTTACTCTGCCTTGTGTTCCCCACTAATGCTTAGGACATAATAAATTTTAAAATTTAGTTATACAGTGTGTTCTTGTCTGACACTTTCCCCAGGAGAACTTAAATTTAGTGAAACCTGGAATTTTTATTCCTTCCAGCTATTATTTTCAGAGTGCCTAGAATAGTGCTTGACTTGCAGCAAGAATCCAATATAAACTTGTTGACAACATGAAGGTTTACAGCGCCAGATCCTTACACAGGCCTTGGCATACCAATGCAGCCCATACTCAATAAAGGGTTTTGATAAAAAATGTTTATAATTACTTTATACAAATGTTTCCCCCTGTCACCTTACAACTTGCTTTCCGCTTCCTTATATTTACAAATCTTTATTAAAAGAGGACTCAGGGGAAGAGTAGGAATAAATCTTTTTTTAAGATTTATTTATTTATTTTTATTTATTTGGAAGGCAGAGTTACAGAGAGGCAGAGGCAGAGACAGAGAAAGAGGTCTTCTGTCTGCTAGTTCACTTCCCAGATGGCCACAACTGCTGGAGCTGCACCTATCCAAAGCCAGGAGCCAGGAGCTTCTTCTGGGCCTCCCACAAGGGTGCAGGAACCCAAGGACTTGGACCATCTTCTACAGCTTTCCCATTGCTTTCCCACTGCTTTGCTGGGACTTGAACCAGCACCCATAAGGGATGCCGGCACTGCAGGCGGCAGCTTTACCAGCTACCCCGCAGCCCTGGCCCCGAGTAGGGATAAAGCTATGCATTCAACCATGTAATATAAAATCTTTTTTATAGATTGTCTTGCTTCCTCAATTGAGAAGAAAAATTTAAAGCTAAAAAGGTGGTTTCTTTTTGTAACCAACAAAATGAAAAAGATAGTTGTTTTTGGTAGAACACTAGCAAACATCTCTTATGTCAATAACATGCTGAAATGCTTTTCTGTCTTTTGTTTTCATTTAACACTTATATTTTCTCAATAGTTTATTTCTGAGGAAACTTCCTGCTTCCACCCAAGGTACTACTATTCAAGTTGGAAAATTGGAAGATAGAGTAGCAAAGTTGAAAACTGGTTGTTTAAATAAAAATAGATAATAATGGGCACTGCACTGTGGAGTTGCAGGTTAAGCTGCAGCCTTCAAGGCCAGCATCCCGCATACTGCAGGCTCCTGGCTTCAGCCTGGTCCAGTGCTGGCCATTGCAGCCATATGGGGAGTGAAGCAGTGGATGGAAGATCTCTATCTTGTCACAGAATGTGAGGCAACTGAAGGGCAGAGTAACACACATTGAAATAATTCCAAGAAACACAGGTAGAGAGAAGAAAAGCAGGGATCAGGGGACTCATCACATGATAGCACAAGTGCCCTGAATGCCGTTGGCTCTTCAATTTTACTTAACTACAATGGTTTAATCAATAACATCATCTGAGTACCCATACAGTGGCATCAGAAGGCAGCAAATAGCTCACAACTCGTTAACCCAAGCACAACAAAGCAAGTCACAAACAAAACTATTCATCACCATTAGTATTATCTGTGTATGAAGACGGCATTTTCAGAACTTAGTAAACAGATTTACCAAGGAAGAAGTACAGTGCAAGAACAGGGTGACACCCTTTAAATCTACCTTAACAATCTTCTCACCAATCATCTGAGGTGGGGGGTGCTATGCTGTCCTGTGACCAGCTATTCCAGCTATGTCACTTGTAAGGTACATGGAAACCAGGTACCATTGCACCAGGTTTTTTCACAGCCATCATTCCAAGACTGACTTGGAGAAGCCAAGCCTACGGCAGCCCTGCATCATCAACATGCTTGATCTTATTTCTGCTTTATCATCTGGATGTCTACACCAGGCTATGATAAAGAAGACTACATATTGGTAAACAAACCCCCACACTCTCTCTCATTTTCTGACTTTAAAAATAAATGAATCTTAAAAACAAAGGCTTATCCAGTCAAGTTCCTTACCCTTTCTGTAAATCAGAGTAAACAACTCACATGCCGCAGTAGCTTTTATACTTACAATGCCCATATTTACTGTCAGTGCAATGTGAAAGTGAAAAATACACTAGGAACAGACTTGGAAGAACAGCTAAGAATTAATCCCAGCCAATATGTCAGGCAGGCCATCGTTCGTCCTCACCTAGTGTTGTAAAGGGCAATGAGCTGCACTGGGAGCTGATGCAATCTTCCTGATACAGGAGCAGCACTGGCCATCAAATTTCAGAGTCTATCAGGGAGAACAATTTTGAGAGGAGTCTAAGTTATCCTCTCACCAAATCTTAGGTCATCAGCCCCATTTTCATTCTGTTCCAAAAAAACCTTGGACCTATGTGAGGAACAACTCAGACTAGACTAAGTTACTGGAATTAAGACTTATTCTGTGCATCTGCTCTCCCACAATATGGCGCTGGGAGAGGAGTAAACAACTTTTACACAGCTGCCTCCAGTTCGACCAATGACCTGCAGGAGCTGATCCTGCTCCTGATTGGAGGAGAGCAGCGTACTCGGCGTGTGGGTAGCAGAGTTGGGATTGGTGGAAGAGGACTATAAAGGAGGAGAGAGACAACATGCACCAGGAACATCTATCTGAAGGAACACCTGTGCAGCCCCCGAGAGAGCCGGCCGGCGGTGTGCTGCTCCCCCTGCGAAAGTGGGGAAAGTGGCAGGGGGAACCGCCCTTCCACGGAGGTGGAGGGGTTGGCAGCCAACCCGGGAAGAACCAGCAGCAAACCCGGGGAGGGCCGAGCAGACGAAAGAACAGCGCAGGGTCCTGTGTCGTTCCTCCATGAAGAGGGGGAGCGACAGACCTAGTTTAAAGCCCATTGAGGGAGGAAACAGTTCCCTTTATCATTTATGTAGTAGGGATTTGAGATCCATCTGAAATTCTAAAAGCCAATGAACAAAAATAAAGTTCTAGTCTAGTGTCCAAAATTCAACAGGCTAATGTCCCCAGATTTGACTAAGGATAAGCACATTGCTATGGCCGAATTTACATCAGACGTCCACATTCTTAGTGATTCTTTTCTTTTAAAGTGAGGCTTTCACCCACACACGGTTGCCATGCAGGACTACGAAATGCTGGCCAGGATAGAATTATGAGGAGATGGACATTTACTTACCTGAGACCTTCAGCTTACTCCTGCTCACAGAAGGAAATGGTCCAGTTTCAAAGTAACTACAATTGACCTCTTATCTTGCCTACAATTCAGCGAAAAAATCCGTTGTCTGGTCATGATGTAGACTGTTTTGTGATAGTAGTCTGCAGGCTGAATTGTATTTTCTCTGTCAAATAACCGACAAAATCAACAGATCATTTTTCTTATGCTTTGGTATAATTGTATTATTAACTTCAAGTTGGAGGGAATTCTCCTACCATACAAACAGCGGATGATTCCAGAAAATAAATGTAGTAACAAGATATATAAAATACTCATGAGAACTAACTTCATCATGAGAGTGTTTGTTTTATATCAGTCAGTTTTTGCCCAGTTATCCGCCGTCCACAGGAATGCCATATAACCTCACTGTTATATCTAAAAGGGAATCTTCAAAATCAACCATCAACTTCTGTTTCTTAATATAAAACCTTTAAAACGGCCTTCTTCTGTGTATCTGCTACAGGCAAGCGGTGGGCTTGTTACTCACTGACTGTTAAAAAGCCATGACTCTCAAGAAAACAGAAAGCTAAACATCTGGAGAAAATCTAGTACTCAAAGATGGAATATACACAAAGTATGGTAACAGGTGCTGCTAAGAACTATTAAGCTGATTTTAATAAAAAAGGGCAAATATCTCCAATTCCATTTCTTCCAATAAATTCTTTTCAGCAGGTGCAAAAGCAAAGCAGAATCAGTACCCCTTGGTTAAAGACAAAAGTACTTCTTTTTTTGTTGTTGTTTTTAGAATCTTTGTGATGACATTACTATAATTAAAATATCATTGTATATTATGTTTTGTTTTTATCATTCAAGAGAGTAATGTAAACTGCATTACCAAAATACCGAAATATCCGAAACAACAGTTAACATGCTGACAGATTAAATGGGTGAAAATAAACCAGTTGAAAGGCTACCTTTCTTTCCTTTAAAAGGGGTTAAGACTTTGTTTCAGGCTAGATTCAAATAATGTAGTTACCTTAGGAAAACAGTCTTCTATAATCAATGGAATATACTGATTTCCAGAGTTAATATCCATTTGATTTCAGATCACATGCATAAATTCCTCAGGCTTCACTTTTCTCATTTCTCCAGTAAAATAGGGAACTTTTTTTTCTTTTCTATTTGAAAGAATAGTATAATTAGGAGGCTTTGGGGATAATTAAAAGAAAACATGAATGTACACTTTCTTATCTTTGGACCAAAGATAGAGGAGTATAACACAAGATTAAGACAGGATGTGGACATTTGAATTCAGCAGAATTGATGACCCAACAAATGAAGATTACCTTTTAATTACTTGGAATCAATGAAAATAGTGAGGTTAATAGGCTCAGAAATACTGTATGGATACTTCAATGCTGTAATAACCAATGGTTCTTTATCATTTTAGCACTTATGAGCTGACATTTATAAACAGATGTCTTTCATTATATGTTTAACTCAATCCATGCCAGGCACAGACCGCTTCTGGACACTGCTGAAAGAGTTCTGCCTTAATTGATCTATTATGATAACTTCTCTTGCTGAATGGGAAATTGGTGACTAATGAAATATGAAGCTTTAAGTTTTTTTAAAAAATCGTATTTCAGTATTTTTATGAAAATTTATGTTCCAACAGTTTATGTGAGAACTTGAGACAAAGTAGCATGCTATATATAACAATTTCACCAAGAATAAAATATTTCTTGAATTATTTTTAATTATTGTGTATTTTATTTCTTTCAGAAGTCTGGAAAGCCAAGTAATCTAAATTATATATCACATATTTTCCACTAGTTGGCTCATATCCATTATAAATTAGCAAAATTATCAGTGGGGAATTTTACTGATTTTCTTACCTTTGTGTGTAATTCGTAATATGTGTTACAATCTGGGCTCCAGAAACACTGTTTGCCATATTGATGAACTCTCTGCATATTTATTTCAGAAAGTCTAATTGTCTGCTTCACTACATAGCCATTTCCATTAATG
This sequence comes from Oryctolagus cuniculus, assembly GCF_964237555.1. Classification (NCBI taxonomy): domain Eukaryota; kingdom Metazoa; phylum Chordata; class Mammalia; order Lagomorpha; family Leporidae; genus Oryctolagus; species Oryctolagus cuniculus. The sequence continues at coordinate 134,681,020 of NC_091435.1, read as the reverse complement.
CATTTTCCTATGAAAACAAAAATGAATTTTATACATATACTTATAAATATGAAATTCAGAAAGATATGTTAAGACAGGTTCACAATAATTTGAGGACTATTTCAGCTGCTTGTGCTTTCAAATCCCCAGATAAGTCTCTCAGAAGCAAAACCATAATGAATCGGATCTTCATTTCATTCTTTTATGTAGCCTGTTACCTCACTGCCTGAGAAACTCACAGTGAGAAGGAGAAAGTTACTATTCAAGGAAGATGATTAGAGGAGCCCCTGTGAATTCTTTAAGGGTGAATAAGACAGCAAGTATCTGGTGCTGTTTGAAAGAGCACTGCTGAGATGCAAGAGAATGGGGCACAGAAAATATTTTGAGATACATCTCCTGCCTTTAGAATTAGTGTTTCCTTTTCATTCCAAAGAAAGTAAGTTATATTCCATACTGTTACAACAAAACATTGTAATATAACTTATCCAATTTTTATAGTCACAAAAAATGATGGACCTTTTTTTGCCCCTGGCAATACAGACTGCAATAACTTGTCTATTCAGAGCAGAGCAAAGAAGAGGAGCTTTGACACTGGAGCCTATCTGTATGTCCCGGCCCTCCCAATTACTCCAGATTTCTTCTCCTTCCCTCATTCGTGCTTTTCCCATCACTTATGAACCAAAAAGAGAAATTGTTATATACATTTCTGCCTTCAAGACAGTCTCTGCCTTAAAAGAGCTTAGGACTTAACAGGGTAAACAAAATTTATGAAAATAGTCTAAAATGAGCTTTATGATGGGTAGAAGACAAGATAGAAGCAAAGTGTCCCAGAGGCAAGTCATCACCACCTGGATCTGAGCCAGGGAAAGAGTGAGGGAAGCATGGGTGTTCCTGGTCCTTAAGGAAATCAAGTGAGGCTTAAAGATGGAGGTGAAGTTGTGGCAGGTCCTGCTAGCTGCACACACTAATTCTTGGGTTCTGCTCAGACACTGAACAGCACAGTTCCTGGCAGCCCATGGCCCTTGTATTGAGTTGTGAGTTGTGACTATTTTCCACCGGAAGACTGGGAGCAGAAATGCTATGTGTGTCCCTTCTGAGCCAAGGTCTACCTTTGCTTTCCTCTTTGTTAACTGAATACACAAAAGACAAGTCCCTGCAGGGTAACAGACCACAAGATGAGAAAAACCTAGCTCCTGAGGTACTGTCAGAAGACCTGCCAACATGAGTACGTACCTATTATGTTTGGGCTATTATTTGCCAAGCTCAAGTAATAAGAGTGGTGGAGAGGCCCTTTCAGGTCAGATTATAGAATCTCATCTTTCCATCAAAGGCAAAAAGGAACTTTAAAGTGAGAAATGTAATGATCACAAAACCAGTTATCTTCAATTAGTTCTATTGATAAAGGAATACTCATTGGTTTTAAAAACATAGGTGATTCCTGCTCTTCTTATGTGATGGATAATATGAGGCATAATTTACTCAGTTTTGGTAAATTCTTTTGTGATCCAGAAAGTAATCATACTGTTGGGAGCTTGATAGGATGTAATAGATCGTTTACTCAAAATCCCTTATTTCACAGAAAAGGCAGACCGTAAAGGCCAGGCACTTAGTCCACGTCACCTGGGGTGCTAAGAGCAGCATGGGAGATTAGGGACTGCAGTCAAGTTCTCTTGCTCTCATTCCAAGTCTTTTTCTCACTCTGCATATCTGTTTTAATTCCCTGAGCCTCAGTGCTTGAAACAGATCAGATTACTCTAGGGAAATGGATTGAAAGGATTAACCCGGGAAAGTTATAATTTTGCACTAAAAAGAAATGAACTATCAAGCCGTGAAAAGACACTGGGAAAACAATTGCATATTACTAAGTGAGAAAAGTCAATCATAAAAGGCTACATTCCGGGTGATTTCCACCCTATGACATTCTGAAAAAAGCAAAACTAAGGAGATCGTAAAAAGGATCAGCAATTTCTAAAGTGGAGGGGATGAAGAAGGATTACTTGTTGGAGCATAGAGCATTTCTAGGACAGTGAAACTGCTTGATGATACTATCATGGTAGAGACACATTATTAACCATTTAACCAAACCTCTAGAAAGTACAGTATTAACAATGAACTCACAGCAAACTATGGACTCTGGGTGGTAAACATGTGCCAATCTAAGTTTACCAGTTACAACAAATGTCTTATTCGGGTGGTGGATACTGATAATGAAGGAGGCATATAAGAGGCAAGTGGTTACTGGGATACTCTGAACCTTATGCTCAGTTTGATTGTAAACCTAAACCTGCTATAGAAAATAAATCTAGTTTTAAAGAGTTCTAATTCTGGATATAACATTTTATTTATAGCTTAAAAAAACTAAGAGTATAGAATCTCAAGAAAACGTAAACACGGTAAGTTATTCCTTCTAATTTTGTTTGATATTTTGTGGAAATGAGATAAATGAAATATAACATCTTATATTTCTTTACAAACAACATCTCCATCAGCTAAAGAGAGTATTTTCTATATGTTCTTATAATGTTATGTTTAACAGTCTTAAAGTTTCTATATATTCTTTTCTGAACTCATTTTCTATATTTAAAGGGAATTGTGTAGTGCCTGTTAGTCTACTGCTGTTAGTAGAATACCTAATAAGACTGGATTGACTTGGGTTGGCATTTTCTTTTGCCACCCATTAATAAGAGATAGCAATCACTATGTCAAGAAAGGCCTTTGGAGGGGCCAGCACTGTGCCTGCAGTGCCAGCATCTCATATGGTTGCCGGTTCAAGTCCCACCTGCTCAACTTCCAATCCAGCTATATGCTGTGGCCTGGGAAAGCAGTGGAACATGGCCCAACTCTTGGGTCCCTGCACCCACGTGGAGACCCAGAAGATGTTCCTGGCTCCTGGCTTATTGACGTAGCTCCGGCTGCTGCAGCCATCTAGGGAATGAACCAGTGGATGGAAGACCTCTCTCCCTCTTCTCCCTCTCTGCCTCTGCCTCTCTGTAACCCTGCCTTTCAAATAAATAAATCTTTAACAAAAAAAAAAAAGAAAGTCCCTTTTTATTTTTATTGGGGCACTAAAATCTCATGGCTGAGCCTGCTTGAAAATGGTAAAAATATATCCATCTTCAAATGTAGGAAAATTAATATAGCAAATAAGAATGAAGGAAATGTAGAGCAACTGGCAACAATTAAAGTGAGACCTTATAATAAAGTACACCATGGCACATATTCAGAAAATATTATCCAATATGAACCTTTTCCTTTCCTGACGTTAACTTGATGGCAATACAAATCCAAAGAATAGAAAACCATCTTACTGCCTAGTGGCAAGCAAATTCATGGAAGTAACTTGAAAGTTAAAACTAGCTAAGATCATAGTTACATTTAACTTTATATTCTTTGGTCCCATAAACATGAAAGCATAATCCATAGTGATTGTAAATGAATGAAACAGTCTATAATATGGTAAAGCACCAGTCAGGTAAATATTCTCTTAACTTGCAGAAATTACTTCAAAATATGCTTTAAATATCTTTCAACATTGGCCCAGAATTATCCCTATATGTACACTGGAAATACCTTTACAAATACTTTTATTTATGCAAATACCGAGGATATGAGTTATGGAAAATGAATACTAATAGTATATATGATAACCAAATCTGAGAGGTTAATGAATTGACTAAGGGTGGGTATTATAGGAACTGGGGGTAGAGAGGAACCACTCAATGGTAGGAAGCCTATCCTGGCTTCATTTGCTTTATCTGTAGAATGGATTTAATTATAACTATCTTACAAATTTCATATAAGAATTAGAAATTTTACATACATACATACATTTAAAAAATCCTCACAAAATGTTTGGCATTATGTCTGGGTCATAGTAAGCATCTAACATAGGAAAATCTACTTACCTTAATCAATCTTTATCATTACTCATATTACTGTCAAAGTCCCTAATCAATACATTGCTTCTTTCAGAATAAACTAAGTGGTGATGGATGATATGAATATGCAACTGCAGTATCACTGCTTGAATAGATGTGTTTTTTCATGTTATACTCACATGAATATCAGCATTAGTATTGTGTGGGAGAATATAGATTTGCAATCTACTAAGATTCAAATAATATGTGATTATATGCCAACTAAAATACATTTTAAAAATTATATTTGCTACAAAAGATGCTTTCCAGTCACTTGCTTGTTTCAAATGGAAGAATTTAATTTGCTGCAGCTATAATCTGAAATCTCAGCACCTTTTGTTAAGGCTGTATGAAAGTGCTCTTCATTTAACAACATCGAATAAAAGGCAGTTAACTAAAAAAGAGAGAGAGAGGGAGAAAGAAATGCTTCAAGCATATTATTTCATGGTGGCCCTGGAGAGCATTGGACAGAAAGTTCAGGATAATCTATAAAAAGCAGAGTGAAGGGCGGGAGATGGTGAAAGGGGCCAAGGGGCTATGGGGCCATGTGAATCCATGTGGAAAAATGATCAGTGCTGGAGAAGGTTAAATTCTCGGTCCCTGAAGTCTCGCTGTTGTGGCTACAGCCCAAGAAAGTTAATGAAAGAAAGGAACACTGACAACTCCTGCTGCTTCGACAGGAGCTTACCACCTCATTACTGGCCAGATTCTTACAACCAAAAGAAAAGAATACTTCTGCCAAGGAAAAGAGTAAGAGCTAGAGTGAGAGAGTCATCCAAGCAAGGCATTGCTAATATTGGGCGAGGATCAAAGTAATATCAAACAAAGGGAACTGGACATGAAATAGCTGAGCCAAGAGCTATGACCACAAACTAGACAACTATCCAAACCCTAGGCAGGAGAGATGGAAAGGACAGTTAAATCCCTCAGTCCTCCCTGCTGCACAGGAAAAAGTAAATGAAGTGACACCATCTGCTCACTTTCCCAGAAGAGAGAGTTTCAGCTCCTCATGGTTAGCAAGGCAAACATTTTCAAAAGCATTACTCTAATTACAAATGATTAGAAATGATTCCTAGAAGTGAAGACTTAGCTCTCAGTGTGCCTGATTAATGAACATTTTCTGCACATCCCACTGCACTTTGAGACGACTTTGAAACCACTGGCTAGAGACGGTTTCCGAGGTTTTGAAATGAGTCTGTTAAAGACAATAGGATGCATTTTTTCTCTATTTCTCTAAGTGTACAATGCATCATTTGTTTTTTCATAAGCACAATAGCTGATCACAGGATTCTTTCAGGACTAGCAAATGCAGTATTCCTCACCGCAATTTTTGGGTTGTGTGTTCCAAAATGGGGAAGTAAAGATCTACTAAAATTAAATATTTAAAGTTAAATGTGTCATAATAGTTTTCATGGAAATATATTCATTGTTACAGATTCAAATTCAAGTATAAACTCCATATGAGGAGAAAATCATCACTCCACTCCACTAACAATTGACAATACCAAGTGTTGGTGGAGATGTGGAGCAACCTGAACTCTCATACATTCATTTTGAGGCAAAATTAGGAAAACTGGTAGTATCTGTGAAAGCTGAACCCAAGCCCTCTTTATAACTCATGAATTACATAATTCACTTTATACATAATCAAAACACAGGAGAGTACTTCAAAAGTTCGTGGAAAATGGAATCAAAATATAAGTACATTTTGTTAAAAAAAACTTTTGAAATTCATGCATTGTCTTTTTCATAATATGCATTTTTATGAGCTTTTGGATGACATCTCACATATATTAATATGCTTATCAAAAGACACGCTAATCTGGGGACAAAACCCACAGTAGACTGGATAAACTGGAATATTCCTGTGATAGAATATAGCAATGGTTGGCAAACTATGACTCACGGGCCAAAGCTAGACTACTCCATGCTATTGTAAATAAAGTTTTAATGGAACACATATAAGTTCATTCATTTACATATTGTCTACAGTTATTCATGTGCTATAATATGCTATAGTGGCAGAGCTGAATAGATGCAACAGAGATAGAACTTTAAATATTCACCATATTTACATTTCTGTAGAAAACTTTTGCCAACCACTGCTCAACAGAGAGAAAACAAATGATTCACTGCTATAGTAAAAAATATGAGTAGGCCTTAAAAGCAAAATATAGAGTGAAAAAAGAGCTTACTGTTCACTGTTTGATTTCACTTATATGAAGTTCAAAAGCAGACAAAATTAATCTATAGTGACGCATGTCAGTAAAATTTTGAACTGGTGGAGGGGTTAATGTCTAGAAGGGCCAGGAAGTATTGCAGTATTGTCTCTATATGGGTGATGGTTTCATGAACATATATAATTTTAAAACTTAACTTGTCATTTGTGTACCTTTCTATATATTCTATTTCAATAAAATATTACTTAGAGAAGTAAAAATAAACCGGTTATTCCAAAGTGAATATGAATCAATGCAATATCTATTAACAGTTACTTAGGATATTTTCAATACTTAATGCATCTCCCTGCAGTGTTCTCTGTAGTGAATATAGCAAATAAATGTTGTGACATCAAAACAAAAGCAAAATAATATATATAAAGGATAAAGTTTATTTTAAAGCCATGAGTCAGACACAGAAAATGAATACTTTAACAATAGTGGCTACCTTCTAATAAGAAAAATATATGTGCTCAGTTTTGCCTACAGATAAAACATGAGGTTTCCTAAGCACTTTCTAAATAACATATGAGGCCGGCGCCATGGCTCACTAGGCTAATCCTCCGCCTTGCGGCTCCGGCACACCGGGTTCTAGTCCTGGTCGGGGCGCCAGATTCTGTCCCAGTTGCCCCTCTTCCAAACCAGCACCCCATGGGAGACCAGGATAAGTACCTGGCTCCTGCCATCGGATCAGCACGGTGCGCTGGCAGCAGCGCGCCAGCTGCGGCAGCCATTGGAGGGTGAACCAACGGCAAAGAAAGACCTTTCTCTCTGTCTCTCTCTCTCACTGTCCACTCTGCCTGTCAAAAAAAAAAAAAAGAGTATAAATAAATAACATATGAAATCACTCTCTGAAGTGTTCAATCAGTACATTTCCTGTAAAAAAATTCATAAACAAAGACAAGTATTTTAATATTGTTCTTTGATGCTTGTTTCTCCATTGTTTAGAATATTTAGTGTTTTAGAATATTTTTTAGTTCTCAGACCTAAATTAAACCTTTTTATTTATTAATACCAGTTTTGCACTTTAGCTCTTCATGTTGACGTGTAATGAAATAGAGAACCAGGTGTTTCTGATTTGCATCATTATCATATGTGACATTGAAAGGCTACAAAGAGTTACTGATTTTTCAAATCACATGATAAACGAAGTATGATCAAGGATGACCTTTTTTTTTTTTCCAGTGAAGTTTAAGTACAATTTATTAGAAGAAGCACAGGGAAACCTCTGGGAAAGCAGCCAGGAGGCACTTTCTGAGCAGGAAAAAGCCAACAAAAGGCTGTGATCGGTGGCTTCATACACATTGGAACATTTGGCCAGTGCCTTTTAAGACAGGGTACACATGTTTTTTCATCCTACATTCATCATATTTTCATCTTACATTCTTATCTCGCATTGCTCCAGTTTGGTCAGTCACAGGTTCTAGTGGTTCTTCTCTATGTTTTCCTAATTTAGTATCCTGGGCCCGTCTCCATCTATCTTGTTAATTACTGGTTATTTAGAATATTAACTGCCAGCTTTGGAAAACCATGTGAATGACTTAAATTTAAGCCCTCTTGTCCTCACTTCTCTTTCCTATTGAAGAAATGTCACACAAATATAACATAAGCAACTAGAAAACACAAGAAGATAAATCAAATGATAAATGTTTTATCGATTTTATATGAGGAGAATGTTATATCATAAAAGTGGCTCCAGTGGCAGATCTATATCTGATTTCCTAATATTAGGCTGGTTTTGGTTTATTTTCAAGTTTTTCAAGTACATTGGCTGCAAACATGTTCACTATATATAAAATATTGGAATTTAAAGGTTAGTATTTAATGCTCTAAATTCTTGAAAATTCATGAGTTCTAAGGGAAGGTATTTCAATACTAGATTATAGTAGACTATTTAACAAATCAGTAAAAAAGCACGTGATTTGGGCCATCACTGTGGTGCAGCAGGTTAAAACCATAGCCTATAGCACTGGCATCCCATATAGGTGCTGGTTCAAATCCCGGCTGCACCACTTCCAACCTAGCTCGTTGCTAACGCGCCTGGGAAAGCAGCAGATCCTTGGGCCCCTGCACCCGTGAGACACCTGAAAGAAGCTCCTGGCTCCTGGCTTCAGCCTTGTCCAACCCAGTCAAGGCGGCCATTTGGAGAGTGAACCAGCAGATGGATGTTTTCTCTCTCTCTCCCCCCTGCTTCTCTCTCTCTCTCCTTTTCTTTTTATATAACTCTACCTTTCAAATAAATAAATCTTTGTTAAAAAGAAAGTGATTTTCCAATATTTTGGAGGAAGTGTGCCTAAATTTATGGCTAGAAGAATTCAAGATACATGGAAAAGAGGAGATACTCAGAACAAAACGTGATGAAAATAAAAGAAGCATACGCTGACACTTCCATGCATGCACATGTACACTGCAGGTGTTCAAACAAAGACAATTCCTGAATGCTACATGAATATGGATGCTGCAGGTCACCCATGTTTTCCTTTCTTCACCCCCCTGGAAAAGAACTCACACTTCATACACTGAGTTCTGGTCCTTCCTGTGAGAGAATATCTACAAAAAGAAGGTCTCAGAACTCGATTTATGAGGACAAGGAAGCATTTGTGGATAGTAGAATCCTTTGTTTATTCATGTTACACCACAACTCAATTGAACTAAGAAATATTAAGATACCAATGTTAGCAGTTGGTGTTTCAGAATGATAGTATTAACAATAATTAATGTTCCTTATATTTTCAGATGTTCTTAAAATATTCTATAATAAAGCTTATTATTCTATATTTAGAAAAAGTGGAGTTAAGAAAATTAAAACCTTTATTTTGCCATGTATTTACTTATTGTCTTGTACATGGTAGTCACTGCCCAGGTGTCTAGATATTAAAAAAAAACCCTAAGAAAAAACCTACCACTCTAAGGTCATATGAAGAAGACGTAAGTGAAAATTAACTATTATGAATAACATAATCACTACTACAATGAGTATTTTTCAAGTACTGGGAAGAAACCAACTGTGCATGTGTTTGCCAGCATGGAGGCGCATGAGAGGATTCACAGTGTATATGACCTATGAACTATTTTCTTCAGGGTAAGACTCAAACGAGTTACTAGATGAGCCATTATATTCAGCAACACTGATCTTACAGCCACTCCAGGCCAGTGCTATGGCGCAGCGAGTTAAAGCCGCCGCCTGCTGTGCTGGCATACCATATGGGTGCTGGTTCAAGTCCCAGCTGCTCCACTTCTGATTCAGCTTTCTGCTACAGCCTGGGAAAGCAGTAGAAGATGGCCCAAGTCTTTGGGCCCCTGCATCCTCGTGGGAGAACCTGAAGAAGCTCTTGGCTCCTGGCTTAAAATCAGCTCAACTCTGGCATTGTACTCTTTTGCAGAGTAAACTAGTGGATATAAGATCTATCTCTCTCTCTGGTTCTACTTCTGTCTGTACCTCTGTCTTTCAAATAAATAAAACAAATCTTTTTTTAAAAAAAAGGCCACTCCATTATGAGTGCTTGTGAAAATAATCTAGTAAATAAACTGACAATTTACAATTAAATACTAATCATAATTATGAAACTGACAAAGGAATCAGTATTGGAAAATATCTATAGAAGGAAAAGAAAAACAAGTTTCCTTTTTCTCAGAAAACATCAGTTTTAATTGAAAATGAATGAAGTTCTATAAGTCAATAGTTCCAAGATGTTTTTCATTTAAAAACAATAATTTTTGCAAGATCTCTCCCATGACACAGCAGTCTTATCATCCAACAAATTTGCCAGGATCAGATGAAACTAAGAGGGTAATGTCAAATTTATTCACTAAAGAAAATAAAAAGAGAAGAAAAAGGTCTAGATAATGAAGGCCATTATATTTTCTTTTACTTATCATGATGGTAAAAATGAATTGTTTTTAAATCCCACAACAGTGATTTGTGCAGAATAATGTTGAGGTGATTTCTCTCTTTTGGAAGCTTTGAAATAGGTGGTGGTAGTCATACACACACACACACACACACACAAACACACAGGGAGAAAGGGAGAGAGAAAACTAGATAAAGAGGAATAAAAAGCATCAAACTATAGTTATATCAATGACCTTCATAAAATACAAACATTTGAAACATTTTCAGTCTGTTTAAAATTAAATTGGTTTATGGGCTGGTTTACTTCTGATTTCAGGAGTGACTTTTCAATTTTTAAGTACTTAAATAGGGATACTTTTATTTTAAGGTTGATTTTTATTGTAAATCAATTTTGGCTTTTTTTTCTTATTTTAAACAAGGCAACAAAGGCAATAAGTTTGTATCCATAGTGCCTAATTAACTAAAAAGTACATCTAAAATTCCTTTACTGTGTAAAAGCTGTGACTACCCAATAAAAAAGCCTAAGGTGTCAATTATTGAAATATATCAGTTCTTAACTGTTAGAACATCTTGAAGGGTGAACGTTGAATTAAACTATGCATTAAAGCCTTGCACTTCATTGGCAGTGAGTGTTTTGGAAGGATTACCTTCTCCAGGTTTATTTGGAAGGTACTGAGAAACTTATCAACTATTTAGGTCATAATGATAGAACATCTATACTTGATCTTAGCCAAAAGGCTGAGAAGCGATATAATAATGATAGAACATCTATAATAAACAAGAGCAAATCATAAAAGTCATGTGGCAGAAATTTAACCCAAATATGACAGTTGGAGGTCAGACCTTTGGAAGATTAGAGGAGGCCATAGGATGAGACCCTTATCCAATTGGGCAGTATCCTCATAAGAAAATCAGGGCCAGGCATTCAGTGCAGCCCCTAGGATGCCACTTGGAACCTTGCATGCATTTGGGAGTGCCTGGAATCAAGTCCAGGCTCTGCTTCATATTCCAGCTTCCTGATAATTCATACCCTGGGAAGCAGCAAGGATGATTCACATACCTGAGTTCCTTCTACCCACAATGGAGGTCCTGGTGGAGTTCAAGCTCCTGGCTTAAGCCTGGCTCAACCTCATCTATTGTGAGCATTTGGGGAATAAAATAGTGGATGAAACCAATATCTTTCTCTTTCTCTCTCTCTCCCTCTGCCTCTCCTTCTCCCTCTCTCTCTCCCTCTCCCTCTAATTTTATCATAAAATGAAAATAAATGAATTACTTTTTTTAAAAAATAAGCAGATGAGAATAGCAGGATCTGACATAGGAAATTCTGTTTCACATGTGATACCTTTTGCCCCTCTGGGATTTGCAGAGTGGACACCAGCAACAAGGACCTCACTTCACCCCACACAATTCCTTGACCATGGACATCCTCAACTCCCAGAATTTTTTCGTAAATTATAAGAAAGGGTCATTTGTGCATGACATGTCCACTATGTACCTGGAGTGGTGTTCATTGTAAGCATGCTTCCTATTTAGCACTGGTTCTCCAAAGCTTTCCGAGTGGAGTCTAGATGTAATTATTCTTCACAGTCAGCTGGGGATAAGAATAATAGTTTTCTAATATTAATGCAATATGGGAGATGTGACTTGGACAAAGGATAGTCTGAAAATGTGGGATGTGTTTGCTGACATTTGCAAGCGGATATATCTTCAGCTCTCACCCAGTTGACAAGTCTATAATGATAAGAATAGAGTTTTTCGAAAATCACTCCCATATTTTAAAAAGGGAGACTACTTACAATCACGAGTAGTCCGAAAACTCTCTGCTACGACCTGGGAAAGTAGTAGAAGATGGCCCAAATCCTTGGGCCCCTGATCTGCATGGGAAACCCAGAAGAAGTGCTTGGCTTTTGGCTTCGAATCGGCACTGGGGAGTGACCAAGTGGATGGAAGACCACCACCCCAGCCTCTCCTGCCTGTGTAACTCTGATTTTCAAATAAATAAATAAATCTTTAAAAAAATGTTTAAAGAGAAACAAATGACCTAATTATATACTTGTTTTGTAGAATTTAACACAAAATAGAATAAAATAAATAAGTAATAAACTAACATATGATATATGACATTCTCTATGCAGGATAACACTAACAGTAATGTAGTACTCAGACCTGGGAGCTACTCCTCCAGATTCAAGTACAAACTAATATGACCTATTAGATATACTACCAAAAACATTTTCACTGAGAACTTATATGAGTTCCAGATGAATTGAATTGAGTCCTGTGCTTTCCTGTGGTAACAGGTTTTTCAAATGCTTTCAATGATCTGAATCCCACTGAAGGATTCTTACAGCAACCTGTCACAAAGGGGAAAAGTATGCCAGGTACTCTTAATTTAGATGCTCGTCAAGAGAAGACCACAGGGCTTCGACTTTGCAGAATTCCCTAAAGACAGATGCATCTGTTTCCTAATGTCATAACCATGGATTTACCTTTTAATTCCATTTTACCATGGACCTTTTGAAGTATGCTAAATTCCATGAGTACACAGCCTAAACTCTCACTGCTCCATCCCTTCACTTAACACGTAGTCCCTTTCCCCTCAGCTTTAAAATAATGAACCAGAACTATCCAGCTATACAAGAAATATAACTGTAGTGTCCTAAAATGTACTTTAGGAAACCAAGATTTCAAGTCAGTGAGGTTTGAAAATATCTTCCACATCATTTCAGAGTGGTTTGTAAAACTGAACAGTAAACAAGCCTGAAAATGCAAGTTTTAGGAGCACAGCACTAAGACCTATGCCAGAACTACAATTTCTTTTAAAGAGAAAATGAATTAGCTGTCACACCCCAGACAGACGAACATAAGGCAAACTAATCTCTAGGCAGTGAGCAGGTCTTAAGGGAAGGCCCTCTCCCACCCGGCCCCATGCATCAAAAGAACCTTCTGTCCAGCTCTGTATTCAGCAAAGACCTCACCTGCCCTCCTCTGCTTCTACTAGGCGCCATCCTTTCTCAGAAGACTACAAAGAGGCATAGTAAGGTAAGTTGTTAACTCTTTAAGATTCCTAGTTCTTTTTATTTTTATCACATACATGCATACTTTTAAACAATATATGTTGTAGAATATTTTTAACATCAATACCAACCTAAAATAGTAATCATAATCATTATTTTAGTTATAGTCATAATAAATGACTTCTTACTGTAATTTCTCTGAGAAAATCTCTTGGGTAGATACTAACCTCAAGTTTCATTTACTGTACAGTTACTCTGTATCAAGTGTGGGTATAGAGCAGTGACAATGTAGACTTGTGTTCCCATGGAGCTTAGGGTGTTTCAAAACATTAATGAAAAAAGGGAGCTAAAAGATAAGTTTATTTTGGTAAGAAAAAAATTTTATTCCACACATACTTTTTTCATAAAATGAATTCTCTGTGTACTTAGTAATGAAATTCAAATATTTTTGTGCCAAAATAGGCATATCTTGTAATCCATTTTTTCCCACAATATTTTAAGATAACTTGGTAGTTCATGGCTGTGAGGGGACAGAAGCCATGAAGGTATAAATAAAAGTCTGGTGATAGGAGCTATGAAAGAAGCTGATCTGGTTGATGCTGTTCAACATAGAAAGTTATTGGATTAGGAGGGAAAGGGAGTACAATTTTAATTTAAATCAGCAAAAAGGCCTCTCTGGAAGGCAGACATGGCTGATTTTGGAATGATGAAGGGCAGATAGTCACAGGTCACTGCAATAAGAGTGGAGGATGGAGCAAGAAAAGAGCATGCAGAAACCCTGGGGCAGCTCCATGCTCAGGACGACACAGGCATAGACAGGTAGCCAGGGAGTGCATCGAGCACAGGAGACCTGAGTACAAGATTAAACTGCAGAGACAGGAAGGTCACAGAGAGATTATGTACTTATCACACTAATGGGAGGTGAGGGTAATTCAGAAGCCAGGAAGCAGTCTCAGCTTATGTTCAGGGTCAGAGGCAGTGGAAGTGATGAAGATCCTTCAGGTTATCAGAGGGGAATAACCTTGCAGGTGCATAGATCCCAAAATACCTGGTCTCTTTTCTGTCAAGTGTTAATTGGTGTGATGGCAGTAAGGAATGGAAGAAAGAGGGTGATTAAACAGCAAGAATATTGACAGTACTTTTAATTTTTTCATAAAATTATGTTTCTATTAAGTTATAAATAGAAGTTATAAATTTTTTATGTTAAGTTATAAATTTTTATAGTTTCTCCTTGAAAACTATTAAACAAGTATTAGGTTTAGAGATAGATTTTTGCACAAGAATATGTTAAAAATCAATAGACTTTAAGTCTTACTTTTGTTTAGAGAAGGACAATTTCTCCAAACAGCAATATAAAAGAAAAATGAAACAAACACATATATAGAGAGAGCGTTCTGAGATGCATTTCTATCTCTAACCCTAGAAAGAGCCTTATTCTAATTTATGGTTACCTGGGCTTGAAAATTTAAACATTTATTTCTTAGATGTCAGAATCTAAAAATTATTTTGAATGTATTGGGTATTGATGGTTTTGAATATTTAAATTTCAAATTTATATTCCTGGTTTCCAAGAAAACATTTTAGCAAGAAAATTTAATTAAAACATAACCATTTACTATTTGTAAAAATCATACAAAGAACCCAAGGCTCAGCATTTTCCAAGCAAAAACCATGAACAGTCTTGTCATTACAATACTTATTTTGCTAAATTCCACCTCTTGTTTTTTATCTTCCACCAGCTAAATAAATAAAAGACATATTTAGTAGTGTCTGTAGCAACCATATTCTCATGCTTTCAAAACACAAGTATGACAAAGCACGAAAACATGCCAAAACAATAGAGTAATGAAATTTTAGTGAAAAAAAGAATAAATTATCCTGGAAAAGCTAAAATAAGAATATAGAAGGCTCTCATGTTCAGCTTTGTGGAAAGGTATAAAACATGAATAAAGTGTCCCTGGGTGTCTTTAATTAAATCTGGGAGGACATATCACTTAACATGTAAAAGGCAAAAATGAGTGTGTGTCCTGAAATAAACTCAACTAGAAAAGATTTAATTTTATCTGTTCATTGTTTATATTAAACATTTATACTATATAATCTATTTTGAATACTTTATATATTCTAAGGTTAAGGTACTAGAAAAATTAAGGGAATACTTAGCTATAGGCAAAACACTGCAAATCTTAGAAAATTTTCATTTGAAGAGAAAAATAGCAACAAAAGATGTTTTAATAGTAAATTCATCTTCCAGTTAGCAGGTGCTCATCGATAGAATTTTAGCCACCATTAGAGCTGTTTTACCAGCCCTAGTAAAGCGTATTGGAGTTTCTCTGAAGACACACAGTTGGGACTTGTTCCTAGCAAAATGCAGTATGCTCTCTGAAAGGTAGGGGTTCCTCCAAAGGGGATTACAGTCCTGCCAAAAAGCTCATTTGTAGGAGCTTTCCCCCCTCCCAGGCGCCCCAGCAACTCTCCCCTTGGCTTGGCACCATGCAGCAGCATCATGTGACATTCTGGACTGGTTGATTGAGTTCATTCAACATACAGCCTTGGCAGTGGCAATTATCCTGGCAGTAGCAGAAGCCAGGAAACATATACCAGTAAATGGATCTCATTTTAATCACTGTACATAGAGTTTGCTTGATTTATCCCATATCATCCCAAGCTCCAACGCGGCCGCCAGACTCTGCACTCAGTTGCCATGCTCAACAAAGAGGATAAGGTTGAGCTTCATTTACATTGCCAATGTACGCTTCTCCATGGTTATCTTTTACATATTCAGTATTTTCCATAGTTTCTGTCCCTCTTTCAGGTTTATTGATAAGGTTGAACAGGTTCAAATTGTTTCAATTATGGGAAACTGAAGAGCAATAAAGTCACTCTGTTGAAACACGAACCACTTTAAGCAGAATTAAATAGAGATTAAATATAATTATTCTGAAAAATATTAGTAAATTTTATTGCTTCATTAACCTTTCTTGTAGTCCGAGTCTATTGAGCCCCCATTCATATTTCTTTGAATATAGTTCATCATACTTTAGTTGGGTTAATGTAATTAAAGTATTCAAAGTTATTCTGGGAATGTAAAGTATACTCGAGAGCCATTAGCTTTTCCCACTACTTTCACTCCTCACCTACTAACTTAGGCTTTAATGTTTGTCTCACTCCTAGACTCTTATCCACTTATGGTCATTTCCTTGTTGATTTGCATCTCCAATGCCTAGCCAATATACTGTGCTTAATTATATTTTTAACCTGTTGCAAATTGTCATTATCATTGCCATACTTATCACTGTTATCATTAAACCACTGCACTACTATTGCAATGAATATGATGGTGCTTTAATAGTAACCCTGAAAATAAGTAAAGAAACACAATCCGAAAGACTTAAGGCAGGCAAGATACAAGGGACAGTATACATAAGAACAGTCTTAGAAAACCCATTACAGACACAGAGGTATGAAGAAATAAATGAAATATCAAAACCTAACTGAAAAGTGATCGCTGTTAAATATAAGAGTGGGAATAAGAGAGGGAAGAGATGTGCAATTCGGGACATGCTCAAGCTGACTTACCTCAAACGGTAGAGTTAGAAACATACCAGGGGATTCCAATTCAATCCCATCAAGGTGGCATGTACCAATGCCATCTCACTACTCCCAGTGATCAATTTCTGTTCACAATTGATCATAATGATAGGACTAAGAGCCAAAGGGATCACATAAACAAGAATAGTGTCTGCAAATACTAGCTGATAGAATAAAAAAGGGAGAGAATGATCCAACATGGGAAGTGAGATACACAGCAGACCCATAGAATGGCAGATGTCCTAAACAGCACTCTGGCCTCAGAATCAGCCCTTAAGGCATGCGGATCCGGCTGAAAAGCCCATGAGAGTATTTCAGGCATGGAAAGCCAAGAGACTCTGGAAAAAAAAAAAAAAAAAAAAAAAAAACAACCCTAAATGAAAGATCTCCGCGAGTGAGATCCCAGTGGAAAGAACAGGTCATCAAAGAAGGAGGTATCTTTCTCTGAAGGGAGGAGAGAACTTCCACTTTGACCATGGCCTTGTCTAAATATCATCAGAGTCGGTGAACTCAGGGGGCTTCCATAGCCTTGGCAGCTCATGACAAGAGCCTAGGGTGATTACTGATGCCATAAACAAGAGTGTCAATTTGTTAAGTCAACAACAGGAGTCACTGTGCACTTACTCCTCATGTAGGATCTTTGTCCTTAGTGTGCTGTACATTGAGATTTAATGCTATAACTAGTACTCAAACAGTATTTTTCACTTTATGTTTCTGTGTGGGAGCAAAGTGTTGAAATCTTAATGTATGCTAAACTGATCTTCTGTATATAAAGAGAATCGAAAATGAATCATGATGTGAATGGAAGGGGAGAGGGAGTGGGAAAGGGGAGGGTTGCGGGTGGGAGGGACGTTATGAGGAGGGAAGCCATTGTAATCTATAAGCTGTACTTTGTACTTTGTAAAAAAGTACTTTGTACTTTGGAAATTTATATTCATTAAATAAAAGTTTAAAAAAATCTAGTTCCTAGTTAAGTTTCTATGAATCATCTTCTTGTTCTGAAAGTGGTCACAAATATTTTTACTTTTTGAAAGTGAAGAATTCAGAGAATTATCCCTTATTAAGTATCTATAGTATGCCTTATATAACTAGTTATTTATTAGTGTTAATTCCTATACTATGTCAAAAAATTTCACTTAAAATTTTGGCTGTAAATTTTTAGTAATCTCCCTGATGCCTCATTTAGTACATGGCTACACAAATATTAAAACAGTGTGGTGTTGATAGCACACTGTCAGTCTTTTTGTTGTGTTAATTTGGCTAGGTGACAATCCATATTCAATAAAACATTAATATATATGTTGCTGGGAATTTGTTTTTAAATGTGATTGTAAACATTGTTAGTTAACTTTAAGATTATATTAGATGATGTGACTTGTCCTGAATTAGATAGTGGAAAGGTCTTAGAATCAGCAACAAGGCTTCTCTGGAGAAGAAATGCCCGTTGTGGAAAATGACCTCAGTCTGCATCCAGGATTTCCAACCTACCACTCCTGTCTAGCTTAAGGATTTGAGACTTGCTTGTCTGGTCACCCATATCACATGCTCCAATTTCCAATTTCTTGTTATATATATTTATATATATCTTATTTTATATATATACATATGCAAAACAAGATATGTGTGTGTGTTTGTGTGTGTGTGTGTGTATCTTCTACTACTTTAACTTCTTGGCTGGACCCAGATTGACAGACTTTTGTAACTGGAAATGGGATATTGCTGTAACAAAATAAATGCCTAAAAATGCTAAAACTACTTTGGTATTGGTAATTGTTAAAGTTTTAATAAATATAATTTTAAAAAGAAAAAACATGGGTGGGCATTTGTCATGGTGGTTAAGATGCCCGCTATGTAAGATGCCAATTATTATGGCCACATCCTGTAGTAGAGTGTCTGGGTTCAACTCAGCTCCTTTCTTGACTCCAGCTTCCCAATAATATAGATCACTGGAGGCAGTGGTGATGACTCAATTACTTGAGTTCCTGCCACCCACAGAGGGAATCTCTATTAAGTACCTAGCTTCCAGCTTCGGTCTCAGACAGAGACCTTTGCAGGCATCTGAGAAGTGAATCAGTCGTTGGGAGCTCTCCCTATATACGCATCTATCTATCTGTCTATCTACTGCTTGAATAAGTAAATTGAAAACATTAAACCTATCTCCTTGAAAATACTATTAATTGAAATATGGGTGTCAGTAACTCCACTATTCATGACTCAGAAGGAAACAAAGCATACGATAAAGAAAACATAAATTGACTTAGATAATAGCTAATTTTTATGAATGGACTATTAGTAGATAAATAGACATTAAATGCACAGCTGGTAAGATCTTAGAAGAAAATGTGGAACAATATTATTGGAATATAAAATAAAGGAGATCCTAATTATACAGTAGCAGAAATTGTAGCAGAATTATGTCCTGAAGTTATGTGGGAAGCATACATGGGAAATGATGAAATGAGAGATTTAGTGAAATTTCCTAGAAAAGTGTTGAAATTTTCACTTAGTTTTTTCTTGCTGCTTATAATAAGTCCTACCCAAAAACTAAAGTAAAGAAAGCAGTCCTGGTTTTAAAATCTTTATTTTAGCCTGGTATGTGACCTTTGATCTACAAAACTGTAAAATAAGAAGTTATGTTAAGTATGATATGAGTCTATCACAGATTCATGAAAATGGCCAATAGTATTTGTCTGTATAGTCGGGTATTTGGGAAGAAACACAATCTGCAATTTGCTGACAAAAAGGTCTTAGATTTTAGTGAGTAGATCCTTCTGAATGAACAAATAGTGTGGTGACATTTGTGCTCCATGTGAATGATCTCCAAAGAATGACTCAGCAGAGTCTGATTTTCATAATCAATTGGATAGGATGACATGCTCTGTGTATACCAATGAGATTCTTTCCCTTCCCATTCCCCAGATTGTACAATTGATCAAGAGAAAAGTGCAAAGTTTTCAGGAATGGAGGTGTGCATGGGCTCAGGAAAAGACTTGCACTTAGCAAAGCTGACCTGGCTACTGTGATTTCTAAGTGTCCAATAATCCAGCCTCAGAAACAAACACTGAGTCACTGATACGGCACTGTTTTCTGGGATGATCAACCAGCTGCCTCATAATAGATTGACTATAATGGGCCACTTCTACAATGAAAGAGACATCACTTTGTTCTAACCAAGTACAATCTGGATACAGATTTGCCTTCTCTATCATAGTGCTTATGCCAAAATTTCCATCCTTATACCTAGAAAATGCCCTATCCACTGTCATGTTATCTTACATAGTTTTATTTCTAATTAAATAACTTTGCATCAAATGAAGAACAACAATGGGTCCATGCCTGTGGAATTAACTGGTCTACCGTGTTTTCAACTGTCCTGAACAACTGGCTTGACAAAAATGTGCAGTGGCTTTATGAAGGCTGTATACAGTGTCTGCCACATGACAATACCTTGGACCTGGGACAAATGTTGGGCTGCTGTAAATGTTCTTAATTATCATCCATTATATACTGCTATTTCCTCCGCAATCAAGATTCACAGGTTCAAGAATCATGGAGTGTAAAGGGGGATGGAAACATTCATCATTACCCATAGTTATCCATTGGCAAAAATTTTTGCCTCCTATCCTGAGATGTTATGCTCTTCTAGTCTAGAGGTTTTTATTCCAAAGGATGAAATGCTTCTTTCAGGAGACAATAATTATTACATTGAAACTTAACTTGAGATCGTCAGAGACCACTCTAGTGTCTACCTGCTTCTGAATCAACAGGCAAATAATGGAGTTACTGTACCAGCTGGTGTACAAGGGAAACTGGGTTGCTACCATAGTATGGAATTCATGGAAGAATATACCTGGGATGCAGGAGATTCCCTTAAACCTCCTCTTTGTCCAATAACATGCTGTGATAAAATTCAATATAAATCTACAACAATTCATTTCAGGTCAAACTGCTGATGGCTCAGCCTCTTTAGGAAGGAAGATTTGGGTCATCTCACCAAGCACAGAACTAAAACTGACTGAGGTCTTGATGATGGTAAAGGGAATATAGCATAAGTAATAGAAGAAGGTAGCAATAAATGCCATCTGTGACCAACTGATTAAATTTAATAACAAAGATCATAGTGTGAGTATTTCTTCTTTATTTTGTTATGAATGTTTGTGCATGAAGTCATTTTTAAAGGTTCATGGAACAAAATAATTAGATGACAAATTTATTTTGACCCAAAACATTTAAAATCTATACATAGTTTTTTCATAATAACTATGTCTGAAGATTTCTCATTTATATTATTCAGTTTTTTCATTTTCTTTCCTTAATTTTCCCCTTATCATCTAATAGAAAATGTTTTAATAATACTTAACATTCTTTCATCCTATTTAAATTGCAAGAAAACAAAGACTGATGATGCAATTGAGCCGTTACTCAGAATAGTTTTATCACGTTAGGCAGAAATATGACTTTCTTATCTTATTTACTTAAAGATTAAATACGTTTTTAGGAGATATGTTCCAAGAAGATGGGTGTCATGTTAACAGATGATAGACTGTGACGGTCTTCTTGATGTGTCCACTTAGCTAGCCTACAGTCTCTTTTATTCATTCTAATAACACAGTTGTTGCTCTGAAGGTGTTTCATATATGTGATTAGAGCCTACAATAGTTTGAAAGTGGGTATTTTGGAAGAATTGAATACAGTTGTAAAGCTGGATGTTTTCTGTAAATGGGGAAATAATAAGGCTATCTGGCTATAATTTAAAGAAAGGTGAGGTAAAGTGCCTTGGGTGACTACATTTAACCCTGATTTCATGCCTTCTGGGGAGAATGCAATGTACCTTTGGGACAGAAAAGTAGAGAATGCCTAATGTGTGGTATAAGGTGCAATGTTAGCATGAATAACACCATGACAGAGAAAGGGAATTCACATGCAGTAGCTTAGGACATGAGCACAACAGACGCATGAAATAAAAGAAAAATTTAATAATAAAATACATTTTGAGATGGAAATTAATTTTGATAGTTGTTACACGTAATACAAAACAGGTGGATTTTTAAAGATGAGGTATAGAAATGAGAGACGATGACATTAAGATAAGAGTTTGTAAAATAACTACTATCTGAAATGAATAAATGTAAACCATAGTCAGCAAGAGGAAAATAGTACCTTTGAATTTTATTGCTATAAAGTAAAAAATCAGTCTCATCTTCTTCAGAAATGAGGTAACAGAGGCCCATTGTGGGTATCTTTGTCACTGTCATATGCTCATCCAAGGTGGCAGAACTAGTAAAACTCATCTTTGCCTGCTTAAGTACTAAGCTAATTCTCCACATTCTACTTTGGAAAGTGGAAAGGGATGGTAGTTACTAGCCAACTTGGCTTCAAATTCTGAATCTGTTGTTGATGATCTGTATGACTTTAGTCAATGATGCATTAGTTTCTTCATCTTCAAAATGGGAATGATGAAAATTTTATCTATCTCACACCTATGTTGTAGAATACAAATGAAAATCAGTTTGTTCTTTTAAAGAATTTAGGATAATGGTAGCAAGTACTGAGTAGATGGTAGCTATTATGATTATATGAACAGTTCAGCTAAATTATAATGATGTGTTTTATATTTTTAAGTTCTCAAAGAGGTGTAACACCTGGTGATGAATTTAAATTCCAGTCCCACACTTTGCATAGTTAACATGAACATAGATAAAGAAGAGGATGAAAGAAAAGATGCCAACAAATTCTTCTTCTGGTATGTTGGATTAAAGAGTATGGTTAGTCATCCATCGAGAAAGTCAAATACATTTGATTTTTAAAAAAGAAATTAAATAATGGAATGAGACATTGAAAAGCTACCAAACAAAAGGACTTGGCTAGTAAGGGTAGAGGTTGAAGTCACTTCTTAAAGTTGTGTTTTCAGTGACAACTGGGTGGAGCAAAATAAATATCCTAGGAGCCCTTTCTATGATGGGGATGGATCTGAGGAGACTCATGAACAGAAACCCAGAGTATGTGGTCAGAAAGGGAGAGTAAAACAGCCCCATCTCTTTAGGTAGCTAGAGGGATAATTAAGTCTGTGAAGTGCTAATAAACTGAAATAATCACTGCAGAACAGTTTTTGGCTCACTATGTAGAAAGAAGCAGGGACTGGGAGCCATAATGTAAGATACAACTATTCAAATGAAGAGTCGTTAGACTTAAATAGACCAATAAGGGCTAACAGAACTCACACGAATCTCGGTAGCATCACTGACTTTGAAAGCAGCTAAAAGTTAGATGTATTTAAAAGGCTATGCTCTGTGACAGAATATTTCTCTGGATACTTTGCTGTGAAAATAGGTTTTTGAGTGGTGGAGCAATTGGCTAAACCCAACAAGACTCCCATATGTTTTTGGAGAAGTTGCATCAGTGAATCACAAAATGCAGCTAAGGAATTAACCATTTATAGTGCTGGATACTAAGAATTTTTGTATCTGGCTACATAACATATTTCCTTTCCACAGGAGGTAGTTATGACAAATTAGAAGTCTGAAAATTTTTTGATGGTGTAAAGGCCCAGCTGTCACTGGGGAGATAGTGATCAGATTTCATAGCTGCGTGGTCCCGTGGCGCCACGGAGAGCTCCATATGGTCACCCAAATGTTCCAACTAAATCCACTGAAAATTTCCAGTCTGAGTTTTACTTGCAAAGAATAAAACTCTTCATGAACGAATTTATCATTCTGTGCCTAAAAGAAAGAAATTCTTGTTAACTAGTTACATTTTTAAAAATGGAAATGATAATCTGCCTAACAACAACTTTGCACAGCTGTTATACTCTAGTCACCATAAACAGATGATGATGCCCTCTTGGGAGCTCCATAGAATTGACTCAATATCTATTGTATTGTAACCTAGGGAAGGTGGACCTTTTAATGGATGTATAGTGAATAATTAAAATCTTTGGAGATACCTATTTCTTATGACAAAAACGATTTTATTTACCATGTTCTTTCATTCCCCCAGAAAATCACCTCTGGTAAATTGTTAATGTAATTACTATATACTGGGACACCTGTATTCATGTCAAAGATGTCAGCTTAAGTCTAATGGCAAATGTATAATTTATTGATTATTAAGTGGCTATGTCCTTGGATGTATTCTCTACAAACAATTTACTTAAAAACACATCTGGCTTGTGAAGATAACCACTATTTTAAAGAAGGTTAGCTCTATATCTTGAAGTTAAAGGAAAGATATAGAAAGCTTTTATTTATTATATTCTATTTTATAATTGCCCATTGAGTTTGGTGATATTAATGTAACAAACAAAAATAGTTTAAATTTGGAAAATATACATGATCAGTCAAATATTATTTCATGAAAAGTTGTTTCATTTTTAATAATTTTTAAGTAACATTTTAATCAAATTTTATAATACTCATCAGACTGTACTAAGTTGAGTATTTGTCTTTCTGAAATGTAAATATAAGTGTTTCACATTTATTGTTTAAAATATAAAATCAAAACAATAATGGTGGTACTTTATATAGTTAATATTTTAATTAAAAGAATTTTCACATTTTATATATAATAACTATATATGTATGCATGGCAGTGCTATTTCTGTTCTTTGTGATCATTTTAAACACATACAAACATAAAATTATAGTAATTCATTATTGATTTTCTGATAAAAGCAAAAACACAACTTTGGAAATACACATTGAAGTTTTCTGAAAATTTTATTTTGGTGGTGTGCAAAGAAATGCACTGAAAAGAAAAGACATTTTTAAAACTCTATAATAAAGAGCCAGGTACCTTTAACTTTACATTTCACCTTGCAGCACACACAAAATGTTTAATTATTTGAGGATTAATGGAGGTAGTTTATAATTAAGCTGAAGTATGAACTGATGTCATCATCTCAGTATGATGATATACATTTTTATGCCAAAGCACCTGTTGTTTTGGAAGGAAGCAGCTGATATCATTATCTGCGCAGCCAGATAGCCCTGTTTCCTGCTGCTTAAAAAATTATCCTAAGGGTTACCTAAGTTGGAGTAATTCAGCATTTATGTTTCCATACCCAGAAGAGGACAGAATGGAGAAAATGACTTCTCCAGCAATCAAAAAGGAAAATGAGAGACATGTAAAGAAAAGGGAAAAAAAAAGAAAGTGTTTACCAGTTTAGGTGACCAAAGGGTACTGGTATGGTCTTCATGAATTTCCTTAGAGTATGAATAGATTGTACAATAGAGTAAGAAAAGCACCTAATTAACTTTATTAATATAAATGAAACATTACATTAATGAAGGAAGCAGGAAGAGAAAAATACTTTCTTTTACTTAAACACAGGACATAGCTACTATATTCAACATATTAAAAAATTCATTTACATAGTCAGTGAACAATTGAAAAGGTGAAAGTGACTCCAATTTAGTTTCACATTTATTAATTATACTGCTCAATTTTTTTTGGTTTACTACTTGGCTGTTTCATCTTATGTTATGAATTAGTCAAGAATAGGGTTGGTGGTTCTGTAGTCTCCCATGGTGCCATGTATATTATGTCTGTATTCTTCTATAAAAATGTATTACCTACTCAGTGCTTCCTATTATCAAACATAATATCTTTTCAACTCTTATTTCTTTCTCATTGGAATGTACTGCCATATTTTCTTCTGTACATTTTATATCTTCTGCAAGCCATCTCTAATTATACCTGCTGACAGTAGTTATTATAATTTCCCCAAAGATGGTTCCTATTTATTATTGACCTTTATTTCATTTGTATAAAAATCTCATGAGGTTAATACCATTATCTTAATATTGGGATAAGGAAGTTAGACTTCGTTAGATAACTTGTCCATCAGCACACAATCAGTAAATGATGTAGCTGATAATCAACCCTGTTCGGCCTCATTCAAAGTCCATTATCTTAATCACTACAATTGTCCTTTCCAGTTCAACATTTTCGTCAAGTGCTCTTTCCATTCTCTTCCCTTAACTGAAACTTTTTTCTCTAAGGATTACACCTTTGGTCTTACCCCCACACCACCATCCCAAATAATTAAGAATAATGATCAGCATCCTCTTTGATACTCACTGAAACTTTTAGATCTTAATTCTGCCAGTATTACATTTATCTATGTAAAACTAAGATCATCATATTTCATCATCTCAATTTTTTATCTATTTTCTATCACCTCTTTGAAATTTATAGACTCTCTCATGAACATTCTGAATTTTCTCTAGCCACCATAATAACCATGACAATCCAAATGTGCAGGCCCTCTATAGCCTTAAGTCCAATGATTTATGCTTCATTCCATTTCCTTCTTAACTTGGGTTTCATCATGATGGCTAACAAAGTGTAGAATTTTGAAATACCCCTCTAAGAATGCTCTCCTTAAACTTGTTATTCTCATAGTCTATTTATTTACCATCTCATGACCTCCAGTTCCTCAGCCCTTTCAGAGTAATTTCTTGTACTACTCCAGTGTTCAGGTCACTTGCAATTCACAGCCTGAATACATAAACTTTATAGTTACCTATTTCAAATATATCTTACTGCCTACCACCTTAAAATACCTTACCTTTATGATCTCTCTCATGTCAAGTCCCAACCAACTTATTTTATATATTTCACTATTTGGACAATATCTAAAAATCTTCTTTATTCAGTCAGTTACAATTTTCATTTTTGTAATCATAGTGATTCAGCCATGCTCCTAATAATAAGTAACAATCTTGTGCTAACTTTTTTAGTATTCAAACCTTTTCCAACTTTATCTATAATTTTAAAAGATTTATTTATTTATTTGTAAGTCAGAGTTACAGAGAGTGAGAGAGAGAGAGGTCTTCCATCTGCTGTGTCACTCCCCAAATGACAGCAAAAGCTGGAGATGGACTGATCTGAAACCAGGAGCCAGGAGCTTTCCAGGTCTCCCATATAGGTGCAAGGGCCAAGGACTTGGGCCATCTTCTATTGCTTCCCCAAACCATAATAGAGAGTTGGATTGGAAGTATCTTGCAGGGTTTCCCCAATGTTCTCTAGTAATTTGATGATATCAGGTAGTAGATTTATGTCTTTCATCCATTTTGTGTAAGGTGTAAGTTAGAGATCTTGTTTCATACTCCTACATGCAAGATCCGATTACCCCAGCACCATTTGTTGAAGAGGCTGTCCTTGCTCCATGGCTTGATTTTAGCTCCTTTATCAAAGATAAGTTGGTTGTAGATTAATGGATATACTGATTTCTGTAGTTTCTATCCTGTTACACTGGTCTACATGTCTGTTTTTTCACCAGTACCAGGCTGTTTTGATTATAACTGCTTTGTAGTATGTCTTGAATCTCATATTATGATGCCTCCAGTTTTATTTTTGTATAGTATTGCTTTAGCTATTCAATGTCTATTGTAATGCCACATGAATTTTAGCATGATTTTTTCTAGCTCTAGAGAAGAATGTCATTGGTATTTTGATTGGGATTGCACTGAATCTGTACATTGCTTTTTTAGTATGGACCTCTTGATTATGTTAATTCTTCCAATCTATGAACGGGGAAGATTTTTTCATTTTTGTCTTCTTCTATTTCTTTCTTTAATGTTTATAATTTTCCTCATAGAGGCTTTTTACTTTCTTGGTTAAATTTATTCC
Organism: Oryctolagus cuniculus; assembly: GCF_964237555.1. Taxonomy (NCBI): domain Eukaryota; kingdom Metazoa; phylum Chordata; class Mammalia; order Lagomorpha; family Leporidae; genus Oryctolagus; species Oryctolagus cuniculus. The sequence goes on along the minus strand of NC_091435.1, from coordinate 134,653,812 downwards.
AAGGTATTTAATATACTTTGTAGCTATTATGAGTAGGATTGATCTCAGAAGTTCTTTTTCAGCCATGGTATTGTCTTTGTATACTAAGGATATTCATTTTTTGTGTTTTGAATTTATATCCTGCTGCTTTACCAAACTATTTTATGAGTTCCAATAGTCTCTTACTGGAATCTTCTGCTTCCCCTATATACAGAATCATGTATTGCAAATATGTATAGTTTGACTTCCTCTTTTATAATTTGTATCCTTTTGATATCTTTTTCTTGCCTAATGGCTCTGGCTAAAACTTCCAGGACTATATTGAATAGTAATGGTGAGAGTGGGCATCCTTGTCTGATTCCAGATCTTAGTGGTAATGCCTCCATCTTTTCTCCATTCAATAAGATGCTGGCTGTGTGTGTGTCATAAATTGCCTAGATTGTGTTGAGGAATGTACCTTCTATACTCAATTTGCCTAGGTTTTCATCATGAAAGGAAGTTGTATTTTAGCAAATCTGAATCTATTGAAATTATATAATTTTGTTCTACAGTTTGTTAATGTGCATCACATTGATTGATTTCTTTTTTTTTTTCCTTGTTAGTGCACATTTTATTCTTACATGTGTCTTTTTTTTTTTTTATCTTTTATTTAATGAATATAAATTTCCAAAGTACGACTCATGGGTTACAATGGCTTCCCCCCCCATACTGTCCCTCCCACCAACAACCCTCCCCTTTCCCACTCCCTCTCCCCTTCCATTCACATCAAGATTCATTTTCGATTATCTTAATATACAGAAGATCAGCTTAGTATACCTTAAGTAAGTATTTCAACAGTTTGCTCCCACACAGAAACATAAAGTGAAAAATAATAGATGATTTTTTAAAATGATGATGAAATCAGATCAGACCTATTGTCATGTTTAATCCCAGTGAGAGTCAAGTTGGGAATTGAAAATTTCTTTCTTTCTTTCTTTTTTTTTTTTTTACAGAAGATCAGTTTAGTGTACATTAAGTAAAGATTTCAGTCGTTTGCACCCCCATAGAAACACAAAGTGAAATATATTGTTTGAGTACTCGTTATAGCATTAAGCCTCAGTGTACAGCACGTTAAGGACCGAGATCCTACATGAGGAGTAAGTGCACAGTGACTCCTGTTGTTGACTTTACCAATTGACACTCCTGTTTATGGCATCAGTAATCTCCCTATGCACCAGTTATGAGTTTCCAAGGCTATGGAAGCCCCTTGAGTTCTCCGACTCTTATCTTGTTTAGACACGGTCATAGTCAAAGTGGAGGTTCTCTCCTCCCTTCAGAGAAAGGCACCTCCCTCTTTGAAGACCTGTTCTTTCCACTGGGATCTCACTCACAGAGATCTTTTTGCCAGAGTGTCTTGGCTTTCCATGCCTGAAATACTCTCATGGGCTTTTCAGCCAGATCCGAGTGCCTTTAGGGCTGATTCTGAGGCCAGAGTGCTATTTAGGACATCCGCCATTCTATGAGTCTGCTGAGTATCTCACTTCCCATGTTGGATCACTCTCCCCTTTATTTATTCTATCGGTTGGTGTTAGCAGATACTAGACTTGTTTATGTGCTCCCTTTGACTCTTAGTCCTTTCATTATGATCAATTGTGAACTGAAATTGATCACTTGGAGTAGTGAGATGGCATTGGCACATGCCACCTTGATGGGATTGAATTGGAATCCCCTGGTATGTTTCCAACTCTACCAATTGGGGCAAGTCAGCCCGAGCATGTCCCAAATTATACATCTCTTCCCTCTCTTATTCCCACTCTTATGTTTAACAGGGATCACATTTCAGTTAATTTTCAACACTTAAGAATAACTGTGTGATAATTACAGAATTAAACCAGTCATATTAAGTAGAACAGACAAAAAAAAATACTATGAGGGATAATGTATTAAGTTGTCCATTAGCAGTCAGAGCTATGCTGATCAAGTCACCATTTCTCATAGTGTCCATTTCACTTCAGGAGGTTTCCTTTTTGGTGTTGAGTCAGTTGTCACCGATCAGGGAGAACATATGGTATTTGTCCCTTTGGGACTGGCTTACTTCACTCAGCATGATGTGTTCCAGATTCCTCCATTTTGTTGCAAATGACTGGATTTCGTTGTTTCTTACTGCGGTATAGTACTCTAAAGAATACATATCCCATAATTTCTTTATCCAGTCTACCGTTGATGGGCATTTAGGTTGGTTCCAGGTCTTGGCTATTGTGAATTGTGCTGCAATAAACATTAGGGTGCAGACCGCTTTTTTGTTTATCAATTTAAACTCCTTTGGGTAAATTCCAAGGAGTGGGATGGCTGGGTCGAATGGTAGGGTTATATTCAGGTTTCTGAGGAATCTCCAGACTGATTTCCATAGTGGCTTGACCAGTTTGCATTCCCACCAACAGTGGGTTAGTGTCCCTTTTTCCCCACATCCTCGCCAGCATCTGTTGTTGGTAGATTTCTGTATGTGAGCCATTCTAACCGGGGTGAGGTGAAACCTCATTGTGGTTTTGATTTGCATTTCCCTGATTGCTAGTGACCTTGAACATTTTTTCATGTGCCTGTTGGCCATTTGGATTTCCTCTTTTGAAAAATGTCTATTGAAGTCCTTGGCCCATCTCTTAAGTGGGTTGTTTGTTTTGTTTTTGTGGAGTTTCTTGATCTCTTTGTAGATTCTGGTTATTAACCCTTTATCTGTTGCATAGTTTGCAAATATTTTTTCCCATTCTGTCGGTTGTCTCTTCACTCTCCTGACTGTTTCTTTTGCAGTACAGAAACTTCTCAATTTGATGCAATCCCAATAGTTGATTTTGGCTTTGATTGCCTGTGCCTCCCGGGTCTTTTCCAGAAATTCTTTGCCTGTGCCAATATCTTGAAGGGTTTCTCCAATGTTCTCTAATAACTTAATGGTGTCAGGACGAAGATTTAGGTCTTTAATCCACGTTGAGTGGATTTTTGTGTAAGGTGTAAGGTAGGGGTCTTGCTTCATGATTCTGCACGTGGAAATCCAGTTTACATTGATTGATTTCTGAATGTTGAGCCATCCTTACATGCCAAGGAAAAATCCCACTTGGTCTACATGAATGATCATTCTGATGTATTTTTGTATTTTATTTGCTAGTATTTTGTTGTGGAATTTTGCATCTATGTTTCATCTATGTTAATATCTTTCTCTATTGTATCTATATCTGATTAAAGAATTAAGGTGATACTGGCTTCATAAAAGGAGATAGGGAGGATTCCCTCTCTTTCAATTGTTTTTAATAGTTTGAGAATAATTGGTATTAGTTCTTTAAATGTCTGGTAGAATTCAGCAGTGAAGTCAACTTGTCCTGGACTTTTCTTTGTTGGAAGGGTCTTTATTTCTGATTCAATCTCCATCTTGGTTTTTGGTCTCTAGTTTTTCTACATCTTCATGAGTCAATTTTTGTAAATTGTATGTGTATATGAATATACACATACAATTTTTTCTAGATTTTCTGATTTGTTGGTATATAGTCCTTTGTAGTAATTGCTGGTGATTTTTTTTTTTATTTTTTGTGGGGGTAATACAGTGGGCATCCTTGTCTAGTTCTGGATTTTAGGGGCAATGCTTCTAATTTTTCCCCATTCAGTAGGGTGCTGCCATGGGTTTGGCATAGATTGCCTGGATTGTCTTGAGGAATGTTCCTTCTATACACAATTTGCTTAAGGTTTTTGTTATGAAAAAATGTTATATTTTATTAAATGCTTTCTTTGTATCTATTGAGATATTCGTATGGTTTTTGTGCTTCAGTTTGTTAAAGTGATGTATCCCATTGATTGATTTGAAGATATTGAAGCATTCCTGCATTCCAGAGATAAATCCCACTTGGTCCAGGTGGATGATCTTTCTGATGTATTGTTGGATTTGATTAGCTAGTATTTTGTTGAGGAGTTTTGCATCTGTGTTTATCAGGGAAATTGGTCTATAATTCTCTCTCTGTTGAATCGTTTCCTGGTTTAGAAATTAAGGTGATGTTGGCTTCATAGAGGAAGTTTGGGAGGAATCCCTCCTTTTCAATTATTTTGAATGGCTTGAGAAGAATTGAAGTTAGTTCTTTTTTAAATGTCTAATATAATTCAGCAGTGAAGCCATCCAGTCTTGGACTTTTCTTTGTTGGAATGGTCTTTATTATGGATTCAGAATCTATCTTGGTTATTGATCTATTTATGTTTCCTATATCTTCATGTCTCATTTTTGTAGATGATATGTGTCCAGGAATCTATCCATTTTTTCTAGATTTTCTTGTCATATACCTGTTTGAAGTGGTTCCTGCTGATTCTTTTCATTTCTGTGGTATATGTTGGTAGCATAACGGTCTTCAATGATTTTTCTTTCAGGCCCACTTCTTCTTGGTGATGGGGTTTGTGCTTATATCACTGAAATCTCAAAATGTGAACCTCATGTACTCTTCTCTTGTAGTGAAATATATTCCTCAATCAGAAGCAGTGTTACATGTGATAACATATTGGTGTATGGGGAATTATCTAAATCACAGGTGTGGATGCTAATAAAAATATTATGGGCATGTGAGCCACATTTATATCAAGAATGAATGTTTAGAGTCTGATATTGTGGAATAGCAGATTAAGCTGTTGCCTGCAATGCTCAAATCCCTTATGAGTGCCAGTTTGAGTCTCAGCTGCTCCAGTTCCGATCCTGCTTCCTGCTAATGAGCTTGGAGAAGCAACAAAAGATAGCCCAAAGGCTTTCATGCCTGATACTCACATGGGAGACCTGGATGGTGTTCCACACTGCTTATTTTAAGCTGTTCCAACTCTGGTCATTTGGGGAGTGAACTAGCAGATGGAAGATCTCTCATTCTTTCTGGCTCTCCCTCTGGCTCTAACTCTGCCTTTCAAATAAATAAATCTTAAATAAACAAAATAATGAATATTTATACAGTGAGGAAGCTTATTCTCCAAGTAAAGATTTTTATTTATTTATTTTACAGGTAGAGTTACAGACAGTGAGAGGGAGAGACAGAGAGAAAGGTCTTCCAACTGCTTGTTCACTCTCCAAATGGCCCCAAACACCGGAACTGGGCCAATGGGAAGCCAGGAACCAGGAGCCTCCTTCAGGTCTTCCATGCAGGTGCAGGGGCCCAAGTATTTGGGTCATCTTCTACTGCTTTTCCAGGCCATCACAGAGAGCTGGATCACAATAGGAACAGCTAGGAGTAGAATCAGCACCCACATGGAATGCCGGCACCACAAGTGGAGGATTAACCTACTGTGCCACAGAAGAAGTTCAAACCAGCAACACTAACAAAACAGGCATGTAGAAATTAATCACATTTTGAGTGACTCATAATAATAAGAATTTTGTCAACTAGGCTCAATTTTTTTTAAAAAAATGGTTAGGACTGGTATTGTGGCATTGCAGGTAAAGTCACCACCAATGATGCTGGCATCCCATGTGGGCACCCCTTCATGTCCCCACTGATCCACTTTCTATCCAGTTCTCTGCTAGTGCCTTGGAAAAGCAGTAGAAGATGACCCAAGTGTTGGTGTGCCTGTCATTCATATGGGTGATCTGGACGAAGCTTCTGGCTCCTAGCTTTGACCTGGAACAGCCCTGGCAGTTGTGGCTCTCTGGGGGAGTGAACTAGCAGGTAGAATCTCTCTCTCTCTCTAACTATCTTTCTTTCTCTTGTAATCTGACTTTAAAATAATAACTTAATCTTTTTTAAAAATGGTCATAAACACGCAAAAAATTAATCAGGTAATATACTTACATTGATGAAAAATATAGCCACAAATCAAATCAGAGAGTGGTGAGGCAATCCAGACATTTGCAAAAGCAGCAATTGTTATCTGCTCACAGATTGAGTAACAGTGAATAGGAAGTAGAAATGGGATCCAAGGACCCAGGTCAATCAGAAAAACCAGGATTAAACAGATCTGTAACCAAATAAGACACATGACAACTGCCTCCACACCACCTGAGGCAAGTCAGAGAGGAAAAACATTCTCATATCTCCCTCCCACATGTCCCTTAATCTTTGACATAACTTTTCAAGAGTCAACCCCAAGTAAAAAGTTAACCCTGTGGCCTGAGAAGCATAACCAACTAAGGTAAGCATGTGTAGAAGTCATCAGAGCAGGAGAAGGACAGCTAATGACGATTAAGAAATGGCACAAGTAATTTCTTTTGACACAGTAAGGTTCTGAGGTTAACTTGCAAGGTAAAAATCTGACATAAAAATTCATCTTGGAAATTCCTTAAGTTGCCCATCACATTGACCAAAGGATCTTTAAATATAAGAGGACTCTAGACACAGAGAGATGTTTGATTCTAAGGATGCTTAGAAGGACATAGATCAAATAAGCAAAAGTAAATCTCTGCATTCTCCCTTCACGCTCAAGAACATATGCTCATGAAGTGGAATAGTGCAGACAGTAGTTTAATCAGAGAAACATTAATGTAGACATGGTGTGATTCCAGTGTCCTTTAGGAAATTGTATAAATAAGACTTAGAATTGATAATAAACCCAGAGGTAAAAACTGACAAGCCCATTCAGTCTATACCAAATTTCATGGGTAAGAGATGTGAATTTAGTCTAATTAGCTAGATTACCCAGGAGAATAGGCCAGATATGTGAATTTTACTAAGAAATTCATAATTTTCAGAATTAGCTCTAGTTTTAGAATGAAGTTTGTCTTTCTGTATTGTCTTTTTCAAGCCAATGGTAGGAATTAAATATGAAATGAAAGTTTATTTCAGTGTTGTAAAACACTAAGGAGCACAAACTTAAGAAAATATTTATTTATTTATTTATTTGAAAGTCATAATAACGGAGAGAGAGGGGAGACAGAGAGATTTTCCATCTGCTGGTTCAGTCCCCAGATGATCACACAGCCAGAGCTGAGCCAGTCCAAAGCCAGGAGCCAGAAGCTTCTTCCAGGTCTCCCATGTGAGTAGTAGGGTCTCAAGCACTTTGGCTATCTTCTGCTACTTTCCTCAGGCAATTAACAGGGAGAAGGATTGGAACTGGAGCAGCCGGGGCACAAACTAATGCCCATATGAGATGCTGGCATCACAGGCAGCAGATTACCAGCCATGCTGTCCCCCAAAACACAAATTTTTTGACTTATATGAGTTCTATTTTAAAGAATGCAACATAAATGAAGCAGAAGTAGTAGAATTGGGCAATGGTGCCTTCAAGTTTGGGCACTAAGATTCTAGAATCACTAAGAAAGCCAACAAGAGAATTAGAAGTACAGTGAGAATTATCACCTTGCGTAGCGAAGCAGAAGAGATGCAACTGAAGATACCAACATTGAGAACTTCCAGAAATATATGGAAACCAGAGGTATATCACACAGTGTTAGGATTTGTGTTTTAAAGTTAAGGACCAGAGCCAAGAAAACTTGAATTTTTTTTTTTTTTTTTTGACAGGCAGAGTGGGCAGTGAGAGAGAGAGACAGAGAGAGAAAGGTCTTCCTTTTGCCGTTGGTTCACCCTCCAATGGCCACCGCTGCCGGCGCGCTGCGGCTGGCGCACCGCGCTGATCCGATGGCAGGAACCAGGAGCCAGGTGCTTTTCCTGGTCTCCCATGGGGTGCAGGGCCCAAGCACTTGGGCCATCCTCCACTGCACTCCCGGGCCACAGCAGAGAGCTGGCCTGGAAGAGGGGCAACCGGGACAGAATCCGGCGCCCCGACCAGGACTAGAACCCGGTGTGCCGGCGCCGCTAGGCAGAGGATTAGCCTAGTAAGCTGCGGCGCCGGCCAACTTGAGTGTTTTTAAACCTTGTTTTGCTTCATGTGTATCCACAAGCTGGTAAGGCCTAGAGGATGATGTCCAGATGGGGTAAAACATAAGTAGGAAGTTCTCTTGGATCAGATTCCTTAGTCAGTCTATTTTGACTCTACTTGCATTTTCATGATCCACAACCACATTGAAATTGCTCCTTGCACATATGCTCCCTCTTCTGTAAGTTCCTGCTTAGAAACTATTTTTCAGAGCCAACATCAGTCCTCTCTATAAAGAGCCCTATTATCCTCTTTTGATGAATCACCAGAGGACTTCCTTAGAGTCAAAATCCATTTTCTTATCTCTCTTCCTGAAAAACTGAAGTGTTTCATAAAAGGAACATCTGGGTAGATTCTTGTAATCTCTGTTCCAATGTTCAGTCCCTCATTACTGAAGGGTGATGGGTTACACTGACCACTTGCAGTTTCCCAGCTTGATATCTATTTCCCAGACTGCCTGATTCTAAACTGCTATGATTTGTGCTGTCTTGAAAACTCAATCATCAAATTCACATGTTAAAGTTGTTTTGGGGGAAGCCACTATGAGGCAGTTTGGATGAGATGAAGGCATGAGTGGGATCCCTTTGCCCCAGTGGCTTTATAAGATGAGCAGGAGAGACCTAAGATAGGATATCTGTCTTCCCATTTTATACCGTCCCACAAGTCATGACCCAGAAAGAAGGTTCTCACCAGAGGCCATACAGATGTCACTTCCATTTACTTGGAACACCAGGTTTTTAACTTAGAAAAAAAATCTTTTTGTTATAAATTACTCAACCTGTGGTATTCAGTTATAGCCAGTGAAAATGAGATAAGATCTAAGATTTCTAATGCCAATGAGGCAATGTGGGAAAACTGGCAAATGGACTTTTGGTGGAGTAAGTTTCTGGTCATGCATTCCACATGTACTTCACAGATCTGAACTATTTGTAAAATTTTTGCTTTTCTTACATTCATATTTTTCCTTATGTTATAATGACTCAATATCTCACTACACTATTCTCTAAGCTTACTGAGGATGGGAAATGTTTCATATCTTTTGTAATATCCAGATGGTACTCAATAATTGTATTTTGACCTGAATCGAACAATAATTTTTACTATTCTATACAAATCACTTTTATATTTTTTAAAAAAGGTAAATTTTGATAATTTTATTGTTCTTTTTCTTTTTCTTTTTTCTTTTTTTTTTTTTTTTTTTTGGACAGGCAGAGTTAGACAGTGAGAGAGAGAGAAACAGAGAGAAAGGTCTTCCTTTTCCGTTGGTTCACCCCTCAAATGGCCGCTACTGCTGGCGCACTGCAGCCAGCATGCTGCGCCGATCCGAAGCCAGGAGCTAAGTACTTCTTCCTGGTCTCCCACACAGGTGCAGGGCCCAAGCACTTGGGCCATCCTCCACTGCTTTCCTAGGCCACAGCAGAGAGCTGGACTGGAAGAGGAATAACTGAGACTAGAACCTGGGGTGCTGGTGCCACAGGCGGAGGATTAGGAAAGTGAGCTGCGGTGCCGGCCAATTGTTCTTTTTCAAAATAAAGTAAAATGGTTTCATTTGATATCATATTTGGATGAGTTACAAATTAATCCTCTACCTATAATGTAAACTCTGAATCATGGGACAAATAAGAAGGCTAGAAACTTTGGAAAAGCAAAATGGCAAGTTTGCAGAAATTGACTAATAGATGAGAAATAACACTTTTTAAAATCAGATTAAACCAGCTTGAAACTTTTTCAAAATAACCTGAAACTGATATTTATTAAAACTTAAATTGGTATATACTCCAGAATAGTATACATAAAGATGTTAGTCTATCCTTTGATGCTAATGACAGTAAAGAACAAAAATAATGGTCCTCTGTCATTTCTGTATGCCCCTATGATTGTTTGGATGAAATTCCAATCTTATATCAAAGAGCATTCGAAAAATGATGTGCTTGCTCATATTAAATACCCCATATGAGAAAATAGGATTTATAATGACCATTGTGTCTATGGAATATAATTTTATAAATACCTGCTACAACAGACATGTTATTATGTTTCAGTCTGAAATTTTGTGATTGCTCGAAATATAAAGGAAAACTGAAACTCAGATATACCACATTATATCAAAGTAAAAGAAGGCATGTAGCTCTCTGTAGCATTTTTGAGGTTGTCTAACGTAGTATGTTGCTTCTTTTGGCAGTACAATTTTTCTTATCATTTAACACTTCCACTCAACATCAGAATAGTTTTTCTTCTTTATTATCTGGCCGTATTTGTGATTTAATTGGAAGTTTTCATAAAAGCAAAAAAAAAAACTATACAGAATTCAAAATGCAAGATATAAACATGCAAAAGAGGAACAAAAGCTGTGACCTGAAATGAAAGAAAAAATACAGCAAAGAAGAAATTAAGGACTAAAATATTCTTATCATAATCACTTCTCATGATAAAAAAACTAGTTTTTAAAAAAACATGAAAATCTTTATGTGGAAATGAACAGAAGTAGAATGATTTGTAATAGAAAATACTGAATTTCAAATGAAAGAAATTGCAACAAAAATTATTCATAGTATAATAATTTTCTTATAAGATGAATTATAATTATTACAATGGAAATAAAATGTCAGGATTATTATTATTAAGCATACTTTATGATCAAATTATTTCAATTTACTACCTTATCAGTTTTCTTTGGAAGATTCTCTGAGATTTTTACATATTTATTTTAAAACAATATGTTCCTAGATTATATATACTATAATATATACTATATATATATACTATAGAAGTATTCTTTTAGTAGTTGTAGATGATAGTTTTTACATTCATGCAACCAAAAATACTTAATCTCATTGTAAAGTTATCTGGATAATATTTTTGCATTTTTGGTAATAATTTTTCATTTCTTGATTTCAAATAAACATTTTCTTATGATGAGAGACATTTGACAATTCAGTTAATTTAAAAATAATTATTTTCATAAGTAATTCCTATCACATTTTTCTCCATTTTTTCCCTCAACTATATTTATAGCCTCTTTATATACATGTTTCCCCAACATACCAAATAAAATTTTCCAAATGATTTCTTCAAAGTACTCTAGTTTGTATCTTATTCAGCATTTCATCAGGGGTGCTAAAATATGTATTTGTCTTTCATAGTCATTCAGTTTCTCCATTGCCTCCTTTCTTGCTGTATAACCTATTACCAACCTACTATCAAATATGAGTCTAACTCCTGTCTGTTCTTCCCATTTCATTCAGAATTAACCTAGACTTGTCAGTTGCTTAAACTACTACAGAAGAGTTCACCCTCAATGCCTCTCAGACATCCTCCTTTCCAACCTCACCTCACTTTCTCTGCTTCGGCCACAGTGAACTCATTCTTCCTATAACACACTGAATTCACTCTTCAGTTAACACCACGGTGTCTATAGGAGTAACAAAAATGTTTTATTCTCATCAGGTTCAGCAGAACATCCAAAATTAATGCATTCAGATTTCTTCTCACATTTTTTTTCAGAAAGTAGATACTGAGTTTCTCCTATTTACCAACTCTGCTGATAAACCAATGAAATACAAATATGCAAAAAATCACCTTGAAAGGAGAAAACAGTCTAGAAGAGATGAAAAATGCTACAGTAGAGATAAGCACAAAGGGCTGGGCCCAGAATATATGTCATTATATTGTAGATACTCAATGTTCTGAGAAAATGTCAGCTCAGGAGGGTAATAGAAATTAATAATAGTTATAGTGTTAATAGAAATTAAGATGGAATTCAGAGAGAAAATTTCAGGCAAAAGGAGTAAGTAAAAGCTCAGAGTTAGTAGATGATGGAATCATAACCATATGGTTATCTCAATAGATGCAGAGAAAGCATTTTATAAAATACAACATCCTTTCATGACAAAAGCCATAAGCAGAGTGGGTATAGAAGGAACATTCCTCAACACAATCAAAGCAATTTATGAAAAACCCATGGCCAGAATCCTATTTAATGCGAAAAGCTGCAAGCATTCCCCCTAAGATGTGGAACCAGATAAGGATACCCACTCTCACCATTGCTGTTTAATGTAGTCCTGGAAGTTTTTGCCAGAGCCATTAGGCAAGAAAAAGAAATCAAAGGGATACAAATTGAGAAGGAGGAAGTCAAGATATCACTATTACTGATGACATGTTTCTATATATAGGGTATCCAAAAGACTCCACTGAGATCACTGAAAGACTACTGGAGCTCATAAAAGAGTTTGGTAAAGTGGCAGGATATAAAATCAACCCAGAAAAATCAATAGCCTTTGATCCACAGACAATTCCATGGCTGAGAAAGAAATTCTAAGATCAATCCCTTTCACAATAGCTACCAAAAAATTCAAGTACCATGGAGTAAATATAACCAAGGATGTCAAAGATCTCTATGATGAAAATTACAAAATATTAAAGAAAGAAGTAGAACACATAAAAATGGAGAAAATCTTACCTGTTCATGAATTGGAAGAATCAACATCATCAAAATATCCATACCAAAAGTAATTTACAGATTCAGTGCAATCCCAATCAAAATACCTGTAACATTGTTCTCAAATCTAGAAAAAAAATGATGCTAAAATTCATATGGAAACACAAGAGACCCCAAATAGCTAAAGAAATCTTACGCAACAAAAAAACAAAACTGGGTACATCACGATACCAAATTTCAAGACATAGCACAGAGGAATTGCAATCAAAACAACCTGGTACTGGGGTAAAAACAGATATGTAGACCAATGGAACACAATGAAAACTGCAGAAATCAATCCACACATCTACAAATTATTTATATTTGACAAAGGAACAAAAATAAATCCCTGGAGCAAGGACAGGCTATTCATCAAATGGTGGTGGCAAAACTGGATTGTCACATGCAGAAGTATGAAACTAGACCCCTATTTTACATCTTACACAAAAATCCACTCAAAATGGACCACAGAGATAAATCTATAAACGATACCATCAAATTACTAGAGAACATTGAGGAAACTCTGCAACACATTGGCATGGGCAAAGACCTCTTGGAAAAGACCTTAGAAGCACAGGCAGTCAATACCAAAATTGACAAATGGGATTATTTTAAGCTGAGAAACTTCTGCACTGCAAAAGAACACTCAGGAAAGTGAAGAGGCAGCTGACAGAATGGGAGAAAATATTTGCAAGCTATGCAACTGATAAAGGGTTAATATTCAGAAACTTTAAAGTGCTTATGAAACTCAACAACAACAAAAAAAATAATCCAGTTAAAAAATGGGCAAAGGACTTGAACAGGAGTTTTTCAAGAAAGGAAATTCAAATGGCCAACACTTGAAAACTGCTCAGGATCACTGGCCATCAAGGAGATAGAAATAAAAACCACAATGAGGTTTCACCTCACCCCATTAGAATGGCTTTCATACAGAAATCAACAAACATCAAATGCTGGCAGATATGTGGGGGGAAAAGTACTCTAATCCACTATTTGTGGGAATGCAAACTGATGAAGCTACTGTGGAAGACAGTGTAGGGAGCAACTCGGATTAGACTAAGTTACTGGAATTAAGACATATTCTATGCATCTGCTCTCCCACAATATGGCGCTGAGAAGGGAGTAAACAACTTCTACGCAGCTGCCTCTCACCAACTTGAGTGATGACCTGCTGGAGCTGATCTTGCTCCTGATTGGAGGAGAGCAGCATACTCGGCGTGTGGGTAGCAGAGTTGGGATTGGTGGAAGAGGACTATAAAGGAGGAGAGAGACAACATGCACCAGGAACATCTATCTGAAGGAACATCTGAGCAGCCCCCGAGAGAGCCGGCCGGCGGTGTGCCGCTCCCCCGCGGAAGTGGGGAAAGTGGCAGGGGGCACCGCCCTTCCATGGAGGTGGAAGGATTGGCAGCCAACCCTGGAAGAACCAGCAGCAAACCCGGGAAGGGCCGAGCAGACAAAAGAACAGCGCAGGGTCCTGTATCGTTCCTCTGCGAAGAGGGGGAGCGACAAGACAGTGTGGAGATACCGCAGAAATCTGAATATAGACCTACCATATGATCCTGCTATCACTCCAGGGAATTTACCCAAACCAAAATAAATCAGAATATGAAAGAGTTATCTGTTCCTCCAAGATCATTGCAACTCTATTCACAATAGTTGAGATATGGATTCAACCTAGATGTCATCAACTGTTGAGTGGATAAAGAAACTATGGTACATATACACTATGGAGTACTACTCAGCTCTAAGAAAATCCCATCTTTTCCAACAAAATAGATGCACCTGGAAACCATTATACTTAGTGAAATAAGCCAGTCCAACAAGACAGATACCATATGTTTTCTCTGATTCAAGGTAACTAATAGAGTACTTAAGATAAAATGTATTGGAGTACAAAGGACATTTTGAGATTTGATGTTTATAGCACTTGCCTCTTCTATTGAGGACCAGTGTTATTTTTTCTTCACATTATTTGTTGAACTTTTACTAAATGTAGGGTTAGCTTTACCATCATTAAGTAAACTGAAAGTATAAATTTGTGAAAATTAATAATGGGAAAGGGAAAGGGAGGAGGAAGGTTTGGAGTGTAGGTGGGAGGGAGAGGGGATAGGAAGTATCACTATGCTCCTAATTCTGTATATATGAAATCATGGAACTTGTGTAACAACTAAAATTTTTAAAATTAAAAAAAATTAAAATAAGGAAATGTCACACTGTACCCCATAGATATACATTTGTTGTTAATAAATTTTTAATGTTTGAAAAAAAAGCCAAGGTCCCACATTCTCTGCCCCAGGCCAGTATCTGCAGACTGCATTTTTGTTCCAAGAAGCCAAGAAACTGCCTCGACTACTTTTCCCCCAAACTCCACTAGGCAGTGGAACAAGTGTCTAGCTGTGGAAGAGTAGGATTGAAAAATGAAAATAGAACTATGCCTTGAGACTGTGTCTTATGGTAAGTCTCAGCCTCAGATAAAGCCTAAAATCTTCCATCCTCAGGCCAATGTTCAGAGCTGCAGCCTGTCTATCATCCAGAATATCAGGCAAAGTCCCACACTTCATTGAAATAAACTTGTTTCTGTTTGTGTAGCCATCAGTGTGATGGGGGTTTGAGGTATGTCTTCTCACTGCACAGGGAACAGTGACTGTGAAACTCAGGTGCAAACCAACTTAGTTTCAGTTTGGGCATCCAAGATGCTTCCACTATCCCTGCCAGTCTCAGCCAGACAGCAGAGTAAGACTTCAGCTGCTGGGCAGTAGGGCAAGAAAGTAAGTTTATAATGTTGCCATTAATCTTAGTCTAGGCGCAGTGAGATCCAGCACTATATAAAGCTCAAAGGCCTCTATTTCTGGGACTGTGCTCACAGGCACAACCTCTGCATCAGCTCCTGTACCCTGACATAATGGACTCATTTGGACCTGCCTTTCGTGCACCCTGAGATTGCACAAATATTTACTATAGGCCTAACAAGCCATAGAGACTGCCTTCACTACCCCATCCTCAACAGTAGGCAAACAACAAACAACAAGATTCCAGCCACTGAGGAGCACAGTGCTATAGTGAGCACAGGATTGAGTTTTGGATTTTTTTAACTTTTATGTAATGAATATAAATTTCCAAAGTACGATTTATGGATTACAATGGCTTCCCCCACATACCGTCCCTCCCAGCCACTACCCTCCCCTTTCCCACTCCCTCTCCCCTTCCATTCACATCAAGATTCATTTTCGATTATCTTAATATACAGAAGATCAGCTTAGTATACATTAAGTAAGGATTTAAACAGTTTGCTTCCACACAGAAACATAAAGTGAAAAATAATAGATGATTTTTTTAAATGATGAAGAAATCAGATCAGACCTATTGTCATGTTTAATCCCAGTGAGAGTCAAGTTGGGAGTTGATAATTTCTTTTTTTTTTTTTTTACATAGGATCAGTTTAGTATACATTAAGTAAAGATTTCAACAGTTTGCACCCCCATAGAAACACAAAGTGAAATATATTGTTTGAGTACTTGTTATAGCAATAAATCTCAATGTACAGCACATTAAGGACAGAGATCCTACATGAGGAGTAAGTGCACAGTGACTCCTGTTGTTGACTTTACCAATTGACACTCCTGTCTATGGCATCAGTAGTCTCCCTATGCTCCAGTCATGAGTTTCCAAGGCTATGGAAGCCTTTTGAGTTCTCCTACTCTTATCTTGTTTAGACAAGGTAATAGTCAAAGTGGAGGTTCTCTCCTCCCTTCAGAGAAAGGTACCTCCTTCTTTGAAGACCTGTTCTTTCCACTGGGATCTCACTCACAGAGATCTTTTTGCCAGAGTGTCTTGGCTTTCCATGCCTGAAATACTCTCATGGACTTTTCAGCCAGATCCGAATGCCTTTAGAGCTGATTCTGAGGCCAGAGTGCTATTTAGGACATCTTCCATTCTATGAGTCTGCTGAGTATCTCACTTCCCATGTTGGATCACTCTCCCCTTTATTTATTCCATCGGTTAGTGTTAGCAGGTACTAGATTAGTTTATGTGCTCCCTTTGACTCTTAGTCCTTTCATTATGATCAATTGTGAACTGAAATTGATCACTTGGAATAGTGAGATGGCATTGGTACATGCCACCTTGATGGGATTGAATTGGAATCCCCTGGTATGTTTCTAACTCTACCATTTGGGGCAAGTCAGCCCGAGCATGTCCCAAATTATACATCTCTTCCCTCTCTTATTCCCACTCTTATGTTTAACAGGGATCACATTTCAGTTAATTTTTAACACTTAAGAATAACTGTGTATTAATTACAGAATTAAACCAGTCATATTAAGTAGAACAGACAAAAAAACTACTAAGAGGGATAATGTATTAAGTTGTTCATTAACAGTCAGGGCTATGCTGATCAAGTCACCGTTTCCCATAGTGTCCATTTCACATCAGGAGGTTTCCTTTTTGGTGTTCAGTCAGTTGTCACCGATCAGGGAGAACATATGGTATTTGTCCCTTTGGGATTGGCTTATTTCACTCAGCATGATGTGTTCCAGATTCCTCCATTTTGTTGCAAATGACTGGATTTCGTTGTTTCTTACTGCGGTATAGTATTCTAAAGAGTACATATCCCATAATTTCTTTATCCAGTCTACCGTTAATGGGCATTTAGGTCGGTTCCAGGTCTTAGCTATTGTGAATTGAGCTGCAATAAACATTAGGGTGCAGACCGCTTTTTTGTTTGCCAATTTAAATTCCTTTGGGCAAATTCCAAGGAGTGGGATGGCTGGGTCGAATGGTAGGGTTATCTTCAGGTTTCTGAGGGATCTCCAGACTGACGTCCATAGTGGCTTGACCAGTTTGCATTCCCACCAACAGTGGGTTAGTGTCCCTTTTTCCCCACATCCTCTCCAGCATCTGTTCTTGGTAGATTTCTGTATGTGAGCCATTCTAACCGGGGTGAGGTGAAACCTCATTGTGGTTTTGATTTGCATTTCCCTGATTGCTAGTGATCTTGAACATTTTTTCACGTGCCTGTTGGCCATTTGGATTTCCTCTTTTGAAAAATGTCTATTGAGGTCCTTGGCCCATCTCTTAATTGGGTTGTTTGTTTTGTTTTTGTGGAGTTTCTTGATCTCTTTGTAGATTCTGGTTATTAACCCTTTATCTGTTGCATAGTTTGCAAATATTTTTTCCCATTCTGTCGGTTGTCTCTTCACTCTCCTGACTGTTTCTTTTGCAGTACAGAAACTTCTCAATTTGATGCAATCCCAATAGTTGATTTTGGATTTGACTGCCTGTGCCTCCCGGGTCTTTTCCAGAAACTCTTTGCCTGTGCCAATATCTTGAAGGGTTTCTCCAATGTTCTCTAGTAACTTGATGGTGTCAGGTTGTAGATTTAGGTCTTTAATCCATGTTGAGTGGATTTTTGTGTAAGGTGTAAGGTAGGGGTCTTGCTTCATGATTCTGCACGTGGAAATCCAATTTTCCCAGCACCATTTATTGAATAGACTGTCCTTGCTCCAGGAATTAGTTTAGATCCTTGATCAAATATAAGTTGACTGTAGATGTTTGGGTTGATTTCTGGTGTTTCAATTCTGTTCCATTGGTCTATCGATCTGTTTCTGTACCAGTACCATGCTGTTTTGATTACAACTGCCCTGTAGTATGTCCTGAAATCTGGTATTGTGATGCCTCTGGCTTTGTTTTTGTTGTACAAGATTGCTTTAGCTATTCTAGGTCTCTTGTGCCTCCATATAAATTTCAGCACCATTTTTTCCAGATCTGAGAAGAAGGTCTTCAGTATCTTGATTGGTATTGCATTGAATTTATAAATTGTTTTTGGGAGAATGGACATTTTGATGATATTGATTCTTCCAATCCATGAGCATGGAAGATTTTTCCATTTCTTGGTATCCTCTTCTACTTCTTTCTTTAAGGTTTTGTAATTTTCATCGTAGAGATCTTTAACGTCCTTGGTTAAGTTTATTCCAAGGTATTTGATTGTTTTTGTAGCTATTGTGAATGGGATTGATCTTAGAAGTTCTTCCTCAGCCATGGCATTGTCTGTGTATACAAAGGCTGTTGATTTTTGTGCATTGATTTTATACCCTGCTACTTTGCCAAACTCTTCTATGAGTTCCAATAGTCTCTTAGTAGAGTTCTTTGGGTCCCCTAAATAAAGAATCATGTCATCTGCAAAGAGGGATAGTTTGAGTTCTTCCTTCCCAATTTGTATCCCTTTAATTTCTTTTTCTTGCCTAATAGCTCTGGCTAGAACCTCCAGAACTATATTGAATAGCAGTGGTGAGAGTGGGCATCCCTGTCTGGTTCCAGATCTCAGTGGAAATGCTTCCAACTTTTCCCCATTCAATAGGATTATGGCTGTGGGTTTTTCATAGATTGCTTTGATTGTATTGAGGAATGTTCCTTCCAAACCCAGTTTGCTTAGAGTTTTCATCATGAACGGGTGTTGTATTTTATCAAATGCTTTCTCGGCATCTATTGAGATAATCATATGGTTTTTTCTTCTGCAGTCTGTTAATGTGGTGTATCACATTGATTATCTTGCGCACATTAAACCATCCCTGCATACCAGGGATAAATCCCACTTGGTCTGGGTGGATGATCTTTCTGATGTGTTGTTGCATTCTATTGGTGAGAATTTTATTGAGGATTTTTGCATCTATGTTCATCAGGGATATTGGTCTGTAATTCTCTTTCAGTGCTGCATCTTTCTTCAGCTTAGGAATTAAGGTGATGCTGGCTTCATAGAAAGAATTTGGGAGGATTCCCTCTTTTTCGATTGTTCTGAATAGTTTGAGAAGAATTGGAGTTAGTTCTTCTTTAAATGTCTGGTAGAATTCAGCAGTGAATCCATCTGGTCCTGGGCTTTTCTTTGTTGGGAGGGCCTTTATTACTGTTTCAATTTCTGTCTCAGTTATGGGTCTGTTTAGGTTTTCGATGTCTTCCTGGTTCAATTTAGGTAGGTTGCATGTGTCCAGGAATCTATCCATTTCTGATAGATTTCCCTGTTTTCTGGCATACAAGTCCTTGTAGTAATTTCTGATGATTCTTTTTATTTCTGTGGTGTCTGTTGTTACATTTCCTTTTTCATCTCTGATTTTATTGATTTGGGTCTTTTCTCTTCTTTTTTTTAGTTAGTTGGGCCAATGGGGTGTCAATTTTGTTTATTTTTTCAAAAAACCAGCTCCTCGTTTGGCTGATTTTTTGGAATGTTTTTCTTGATTCAATCCTGTTGATTTCTTCTCTGATTTTAATTATTTCTCTTCTCCTACTAGATTTGGGTCTGGTTTGCTGTAGGTTTTCTAGATCCTTGAGGTGAATTGAAAGCTCATCTATTTGGTGCCTTTCCAATTTCTTGATGTAGGCACCTATTGATATAAACTTTCCTCTTAACACTGCTTTTGCTGCGTCCCATAAGTTTTGGTATGTTGTGCTGTTATCCTCATTTACTTCCAGAAAGTTTTTGATTTCTCTTTTGATTTCTTCTATGACCCATTGTTCATTCAGGAGCATGTTGTTCAATCTCCATGTGTTTGCGTATGCTCTAGGGATTCCTGAGTTGCTAATTTCCAACTTCATTCCTTTATGGTCTGAGAAGCTGCATGGTATGATTCTAACTCTTTTGAATTTGCTGAGACTTGCTTTATGGCCTAGTATGTGGTCAATCCTAGAGAAGGTTCCATGTACTGCTGAGAAGAATGTAAAATCTTTAGCTGTAGGATTGAAAGTTCTGTATATATCTGTTAGATGCATTTGGGCTATAGTGTCGTTTAAATCTACTGTATCCTTGTTGATCTTCTGTCCTATTGATCTGTCTATTTCTGAGAGTGGAGTATTGAAGTCCCCCAGTACTATTGTATTGGGGTCTAAGTCTCCCTTTAAGTCCGTTAATAAATCTTTTAGATAAACTGGTGCCCTGTAGTTAGGTGCATATACATTGATAATTGTTATATCTTCCTGTTGAATTAATCCCTTAATCATTATGTAGTGTCCCTCTTTGTCTCTCTTAACAGTTTTTGTGGTAAAGTTTATGGTGTCTGATATTAAGATGGCTACGCCTGCTGTTTTTTCATTTATGTTGGCATGGTATATCTTTTTCCAGCCTTTCACTTTCAGTCTGTGTGGATCTTTGTTGGAAAGATGTGTTTCTTGTAAGCAGCAAATAGATGGGTTTTGTTCCTTAACCCAATCAGCCAATTGGTGTCTTTTAACTGGACAGTTCAGGCCATTCACGTTCAATGTGACTAATGATAAGTGGTAACTTTGCCCTGCCATTTGCCAAAGATAAGTTCTAATATATGCTTTGAATTCCCTGTGATCTTTTGCTGTGAGCTTTCCTTCCTTGGTTTCCTTCCTTTACCTTCTTTCATATTGATGACTGTGTTTCTGTGTTTCTGTGTGTAACACATCTTTAAGTATCTTTTGCAGGGCTGGACGAGTGGCAACAAATTCTTTCAATTTCTGTTTGCTATGAAAAGTCTTTATTTCGCCTTCATTCACAAATGATAGCTTTGCAGGATATAATATTCTGGGCTGGCAGTTGTTCTCTCTTAGTACCTGGGCTATATCTCGCCATTCCCTCCTAGCTTGTAGAGTTTCTGATGAGAAGTCAGCTGTGAGTCTGATTGGAGATCCTCTGAGAGTAATCTGACGTTTCTCTCTTGCACATTTTAGGATCTTTTCTTTATGTTTCACTGTGGAGAGTTTAATTACAACGTGTCGTGGTGAGGATCTCTTTTGGTCGTGTTTATTAGGGGTTCTGTGAGCTTCCTGTACTAGGATTTCTCTGTCCTTCTCTAAACCTGGGAAATTTTCTGCTAATATCTCACTAAAAAGGCCTTCTAATCCTTTCTCCCTCTCCATGCCTTCAGGAACTCCTAGAACCCGAATGTTGGTTTTTTTAATAGTATCCTGAAGATTCCCGACAATATTTTTTAGATTTCTAATTTCCTCTTCTTTTCTTTGGTCTGACTGTATCCTTTCCTGTTCTCTGTCTTCTAAGTCCGATATTCTCTCTTCTGCTTCACCCATTCTGTTTGTAAGGCTCTCTATTGTGTTTTTCATTTGATCTATTGAATTCTTCACTTCAGTCACTATCCCAGTTTCCTGTTGTACTAGTTGTTTCGTTTCATTTTGATTCCTCCTTAGTATTTCATTTTCACGAGAGAGATTTTCTATCTTGTCCATTAAGGATTTCTGTAGTTCAAGAATTTGTTTTTGAGAACTTCTTAATGTTCTTATCAATTTTTTGAGATCTGCTTCTTGCATTTCTTCTATGTCATCATCCTCATAATCTTGAATTGGGGTGTCTTTTTCATTTGAGGGCGTCATGGTGACTTCCTTGTTTTTATTACCTTGGTTTTTGCGTTTGTTATTTGGCATATTGGAGATATTTGGTTTCTTCACTGTGGTGCTCTTTCTTGTTATACTATGACTCTAGATTAAGTGGACTATCTGTTTTTGATGGAGCCTTAGGGCTTGAGATGGGTGTGGCCTGAGAGCTCTGTTTGGTGTGCCAAAGGTGACACTCCCAGGTTAGGCGTGGTAAACCTCTCTCTCTCTCTCTCTTTCTTTTTTTTGATTGAAAAGGGAAGTAATTCTGCACAGCTGAACGAAGTTGGAGGTAGTTAGCAGGCAAATGATATACCCACAGGAGCCAGAGATCAGAAGCTCTTTCCCAAGGACCACACAGGGAATCTGTTCGGCCCTCAGAGTGGGCTCAAATTCTCCTTCAGTCTCCCACTGGGTTGCCAAAGTTACAGAATTGTAGCATCTCTGGAGAGTGCTCACGTGAATTCCGTGAGTTCTCTCCCCCACCACCTCTTTTTTCACAGTCTCAGTTCAGTAGTACCACAGATTTACTAGGTCCTAATCTCCTGTTAATTCGCCCCGCCCAGAGTCAGGTTTTTCTGCTAGGCTCAGGGCTGGTGCAGACCTGAGGTCGCTCTGCTTATGACGTATGTCCAAGATGGCGCCTGCTCTTTTTCTTGCTCGCCCTTGAGAGGTGAGCGGAGAGAGAGAAACCCGTGTCCGTACCAGTCACCTTTTTTTTTTTCCTCTCTCTCTCTTCCAGTTAGCCTGGTGAAGTTCCCCCCCACCCCAGGGGTCGTTCCCTCTAGTCTCCTCTCTTCACTTGCCTGCCGGTGTCTCGGGCTATTGAGGTTCGGCTCACCTCGCGTTCCAGCGCTGGTGTGTTGAGTCTGCCACTGGTGTCCCGAACTGTGGGCTCCCACGCTCTCCACGCAGGTCCGCTCCCCTTCCAGCGCTGATGTGTGGACTCGGAGCCCTGGACGTCCCAAGTCTCCCCGCTGTTTTCTGTGTGGCACGCACTCCCCTTCGAGCACTGGCGCGCAGAGCCTGTGGCTTGCGCAGCTCGGTCCCGCAGCTCGGCTTCCGCGCGGTGGGCGACCTTGTTCTCCCAGTAGGTCCTCCGATTCACGGCCACTCAATCCAGAAGAGTTTCCTCTGCAATATTTTCCTGGTTCTTTTTTCTGAGGCTACCGTAACTCCCCTTTTATTAAACTAAATTTTCCCGGACTATCGGTGCGCGCCCTCACTATTCCGCCATCTTGGCTCCGCTCCTCAAGTTTTGGATTTTGTAAAACCATCACTAGTAGCCAAGTACTAATGATCCATGTACCCAGACTAGTGTTTGCAGATAAGAACACGGGCATAACTTAATCCAAAGTGGAGAATCATGACCTCCACTTATATCTTGGCCAGCGTCATCTGAGGTTGGTTGTAGGGGCCTTGGGAGGCAAGTCAACTTCAGCAAATAGGAATAGACCTAACCTATTTATAGAGCATTTCATACAAAAGATGCAGAATATACATTTTTACCACCACTATAGGGAATATTTTCCATTATAGGATGCATATTAGGCCATAAGGTATATATAAATAAGTATAAAAAGTTGAGGTCGGGCTGATGCTGTGGCGTAGCAGGTAGAGCCACCGCCAGCCATGCTGACTTCTCATATGAGCACTGGTTTGAGTCTTGGTTGCTCCACTACTGATGGAACTCTCTGCTATGGCCTGGGAAATCAGTAGAAGATGGTCTAAGTCCTTGGGCCCTTGCACTCATGTGGGAGACCTAGAAGAAGCTCTTGGTTCCTGGCTTTGGATCCGCCCAGCTCCAGCCATTGCAACCATTTGGGGAGTGAACTAGCAGATGGAAGACCACTCTCTGTCTCTCCTTCTCTCTGTCTGTAACTCTACTTCTCAAATAAATAAGTAAAATCTTTAAAAAAAAAAAGGAAGAAACATTTCAAATTAACAAGCTAGAAATGTACCTCAAGGACACAGAAAAGCAAAAATAAACAAAAAACAGTTGCCAGAAAGCAAGAAATAATAAATATCAGAGCAAAAACAAATGAAATTAAAACAATAAATGAAACAGAAAATATCAACAAAGTAATAACAATACTTATATTGTAAAATATAAATAAAACAGACAACTCTTTGGCCACACTAAGAAATAAAAAAACGAAAAATCTCAAATTAATAAATTTAGAGATGAAAAGGGAGAAATTACAACTGATTTGACAGAAATGCAAAGGGTCATAAGATACTATATAAAAAACTATATATTAAAACATTGGAAAAACTGAAGAAATTGATAAACTGCTGGACACATAAGAATTGCCAAGAGTGAATCTACAAGATACAGAAAATCTAAACAGGTAAGTACATTTGATCTTAGCCAAAAGGCCGAGAAGCGATCCAAACAGATAAGTATTAAGCAACAAGATTGCTGTAGCCCACCAAAGAACACTCCAAGAGCTGATAGTTTCATGGTTGAATTTTACAAAATGTTTAAGGAAAAACTAATATTTCTAAACTATTCTAAAGCTTTGAAAAGAATGCAACTCATCCAAAAACTCTTATGAGGCCATTATTACTCTGATACTAATCCCAAACAAAGACACACAAAAAAGAAAACTACTGACCAATTTCCTTGATTAAAATAGATGCAAAAATTGTCAACAAACATTAGCAAATAAAATGGTAAATTAAAATGATCATATAACATGACAAACTGAGATTTGTCTCAGGGATGCAAAGTTGGTTAAATAGGTATAATAATCACATTAACAATATAAAAAAAAAACCTCATCATCTCAACAGGTGTACAAAACATTTGCTATGACTCAACATCCCTTCATGGAAAAAAACTCTCAACAAAATAGGTATAGAAAGAATATATTTTAAAATAGTAATCACTAGAAATGACAAACCAATATAACATTGAATGGAGGAAAAGTAAAATCATTTATCTAAGATCTGAAACAAGACAAGGAAGTCCACTTTAACCATCCATTCAATGCTCTGGAAATATTAGAGCAATTGGGAAGAGAAAGAAAGAAAGGGCACCAAAGTTGTAAAAGAAGAAATCAAAATACCCATTTGCATATAAAATGACACAACACATGGAAAAAATGTAAACATTTCACAAAAGAAGCTGTTAGAACTGATAAAAGAATTCAGTAAAGTTGAAGGATAAAAAACCCACACGCAAAAACTAGAATTTTCATAAACTAGTAATGATCTAGCTCAAAGGGAAATCATAAACACAATTGCATGCACAATAGCTACAAAAAAGTTGACTATGAATAAATTTATTCAAAGGTGTGAAAGATCTTTATGATGAAAATTATAGAATATTATTGAAAAAAATTCAAACACAAAAAATTAGAAATATCTCATTTCAATCTTCATTGAAAGAATGAATATTAAAATCTGTGTTACCCAAAGTAATCTAAACTTCATTGTAATTCTCATCAAAATATCAGTGAATTTTTTGCAGAAATCAAAAAACCAATTCCATCATTGATATTGAACCACTGAAGACCTAGAATAGCCAAAGCAATACTGAGGAAAAAATAATTAAAAAAACAAAGCTGGAGACATAGTATCATCTGACTTCAAAGCACTCTGTAAAGTTATATTAATAAAAAAGGAATGTCAAAGGTGTAAAAATCAACGAAGCTCACTGGAGCAGATTAAAAAATCCCCAAATTAACCGTGTACATATAGACAACTTGTTTTTGACAAAGCTGCCAAGAACATACAGTGGCATACACTGGAAAACCAGGCTTTTTTAAAACTAAATGGTGCTGGCAAAAACAAAACATATATATGCAGAAAATTGATGTCAGAAACCTATTTCTCAACACGCACAAAAATTAACCCAAGTGAAACAAAAGTTTAAATACAAGACTGTGAGCTATGGTATTGCTAGAAAAAAATTAGGGTAATCACTTCATAGCATTGATAGGCGGTGATTTTTAAAGTAAAACTCCAAGAATGCAGGCAACAAAGGGCAAAACTAGACATATGATATTACATCAAGCTAAGAAATTTCTGCATAGCAAAAACAGGAGCTTACCTCAATCACACAGTAAAGAGACAGCAAACAGAATGGGAGAAAATCTGTGCAAGTTATTTATCCAATAAAGGATTAATACCCAAAATATATAAAGAACTCAAAAAAGTCAACAACAAAAAATAAACAATCCAGTTCACACATGAACAACGTATCTGAATAGATATTTTTCAAAAGAAGAAATATAAATGATCAGTAAGCACGTAAAAAAAGTGTTCAATGTCACTAGGCATTAGGGAAATGAAAATCAAAATCAAGATGTGTTGTTATCTTACCAAATTAGAATGGCTATTATCAAAAAGACAAAAAGTAACAAAGGCTGGTGAGGATGTAGTGAAAGGAGAAGCCTTACACATCACTGGTGGGAATGTAAATTAGTATAGCTCTGTGGAACATATTATGGACAGTCCTTTAAAAACTCAAAGCAAAATTGCAATATCATCCATCTATTTTATTTCTGAGCGTATTTTACAACGAAATGAACTATTTCCCTCAAAGAGATACCAGAGTTGTCATATATATTGCATCACTATCCACAGTAATGGATATCCACAATAGATATAGATACAGAATCACTAGCCACAATAGGCAAGATATAGAATCAACTAATGTGTCCATCATCAGATGATTGGAAAAAGAAATGTTTTATGTGTGGTACGTGTACACTATGGAATGGTATTTGTTCATAAAAATAAAATACTGTCATTTGCAGGAAAATTGATCGAACTGGAGGATACTGTATTAAGTGAAATGAGCTAGACAAAAAATCATAAATACTACATGTACTTCCTAATATGTGGAAGCTAAGAAAAGTCAATCCAAACATATAACAGTAATTACTATAGGCTAGAAAGGCTTGAGGGGGATGGATCGAATTTGGATAATAGGTACCATGTCACTGTAAGACAGAGGAGCAAGTGCTTGGTGCTATATAGCATGATGGAATAGCTATAGTTCACAGTAACCTAGTATATATTCTCTGAGTAAATAGAAGACAAGAAATGAAGGCTCCAATCATAATGTGATGATAAGAAAATGTTAATTACCTGATTTTATTAATGTACATTGTATATGATTATTTACAATTTGTAGTCTACAAATATGTATAATTATTTTCATATTTTTAAAAGTTTTTTCAAAGTGGGCCCAGTGTTGTGGCATAGAGGTGTTCAAGCCCCAGCTGCTCTGCCTCCAATCCACCTCTCTGCTAATGCACCTGGGAAAGCAGCAGAGATTGGCTCAAGTCCTTGGGCATCTGTATCCACATTGGAGACCAGGAGAAATCTCCTGGCTCTTGGCTTCAGTATAGCCCAGCCCTGGCCATTGCAGCACTCTAGGGAGTGAACTGACAAATGGTTCTCTCTGTAACTCTACCTTTCAAATAAAAAAATGTTTAAAATTATATTTGCAAAGTAAATTTCAAGGAAGACAAAAAAGAAATATAAGAAACACATGTCAATATTAAGTCTATACATGACAAATCTGCAGCCAATATCATATTAAATGGGGATAAGCTGAAAGCATTTCCTCTAAGATATAAAATCAATCAATGATACCAGTTGATGTTATTCAATACATCAGTGGAAGTTTTATCCACCACCATTAGGCAAGATAAAGAAAGAATAGGAAATGAGGAAGTCTAATTATCCTTATTTTCAGATGACATAATTGTATATGGAGAGAAACTTAAAAACTGCATCAAGAAACTAGTAGAACTGAAAATCAAATTCAGGAAAATTTCAGGATACACAATCAATACAAAAAGTCAATACAATTTTAAACACCATAATCAACTCACTGAGAAAAAATTATGAGAGCAATCCTTTGACAATGTCACCAAAAATACATTGGAATAAATTTAATAAAAAATGTCTGCCATGAAAATTATAAAACATTGAGAAAGCAATTTAAGGAAGACACATCAAAAAGTGGAGAGACCTCCCATGTTCATGGATTGGAAAATTTGTCCTTGTTAACATGTCCATCAAAATACCAATGCCATTCTTCATAGAACTAGTAAGAACAATTCTGAAATACATATGGAAGTACAAAAGACCCCAAATAGCCAACACAATCTTGGACAAAAGACCAAAGCTAGACGCATCACAGTACCAGATGTTGAGACATACTACAGAGCTATTTTAATGATAACAGCATGATTCTGGCATCAAAACAGACACACAGAACAATGGATCATAACAGAGATCCCAGATTTTAATCCATGTATGTACAGTGAACTGATCTTTGACAAATGTACCAAACATGCACTGGAAAAAAAGTCTCTTCAATAAATGGTGCTGGGGAAATTGAATATCCCTATGCAGAAGAGTGAACCATGACTGCCTGCCCAGACCAAAACGTGTCTTCTATAAAATTCAGCTCAAATGAATCAAAACCCTAACTGTAGGTCTTGAAACAATGAAAGCACCTAAAAGAAAACAAAGGGAAAACACTTCAAGACAATGCACAGGCACTGCATTTTTTTAGTTTTTTTTTTCTTAAATAATAGCTGCAAGTGGTGAACAAAAGTCAAAAAAACACAAATTGGATAATATCATCCTGAGAAGCATCTATCTCAACAACTAAAGAAGTAGTCAAAAATATGAAGCATCAGCAGAATGGGAGAAAATACTTGCAACTATGCATCTGGCGAAGAATTCATATACAGAAAATATGAAACACAAGAAAACTCAACAAAATCAAACACAATCCTATTAAGCATCTCAGTAGATGTTTCACTGAAGAAGAAATACAAAAGACCATGAACGAATCAGCATATGCATGAGATACCTGTGCTCCCATGTTCATTATGGCACTATTCAAAATACGAAAGCAAACTAGTCCACTGATGCATAAATAGCTAAAGAGAAATGTGGCCAATGGAATATTATTCATCCATAAAAAAGAGCAAAATTTTGACACTTGTAGCAAAATTAATTAAACTGGAGATCATTATACGATGTGATACAAATGAGACACAGAAAGACAAATAACACACATTCTCTCTCATGGTGGAAGTTTTTTAAAAAGCAGTGGATCTGGGAGCTGGTGTTGTGGCATAGCGGGTGGAGCCACCGTCTTCAGTGCCAACATCCTACCTGGGCGCCAGTTTGAGTCCTGGCTGCTCCACTTCAGATCCGCTTCTCTGCTGTGGCCTGGGAGAGCAGTGGAAGATGGCCCAAGGCCTTGGGCCCCTGTACCGGTGAGGGAGACCCAGAGGAGGCTCCTGGCTCCTGGCTTGGGATCAGCACAGCTCCAGCCATTGAGGCCAATTGTGGGGTGAACCAATGGATGGAAGACCTCTCTCTCTCTCTCTCTCTCTCTTTCTCTCTCTCTCTGCCTCTCCTTCTCTCTGTGTGACTCTTTCAAATAAATAGATGAATCCTTAAAACAAAAAAAGGCTTCTTTAAAAAAAAGCAGTGGATCTGAACTTTAAATAGTGATTACTATAGGTTGGGAAGGATTAGGTGTGGAGAGATAGAGAAAGGTAGGTTGACTAACAAGGACAAAAACACAATCAGAAGCAAAAGTTGTAATATTTCCTAGCACTGAGGGGCAGCCATAATTCACAATAATGAATCTTATAGCTGGAAAAAGAGAGCTGGAAGGCTCCAAAGAGAAAGATAAGAAAAAGAAAGTATATTTACTTCATTTGATTGATCTACACTGTATGTGTGCGTGTGCGTGTGTGCTTTGAAATATTGTGTTGTATTCCATAAAAATGTGTAAGTATTATATTTCAACCAAAAATCTTAAGATATTATAATTAAAGACTATAAAAATTAAAAAAGTATAGAAGGAGAGGCAGAAGATAGAGCATGTGATTTGAATGGGGATTTCTACAGTTATCTGAGAGCGCATAGAAGCAGGCACATAAATCAGATTCCTAAGATTCATGGACACAGTTCAAAAAATAACATTAAAGGAGAAAAAATCTAAACTTGCATTACCCAGATTTATAGGCTGGAATGTGTCCCCTCACATTCTATGTATTAAATCCCTAAAACCCAGTAACTCCTAATGGAGACAGAACCTTTAAAGAAGTTGGAAGTGTGGATCCTACTCAATCCAAGCTACCTGTCTTTATACAAAGAGGAAATTTGGGCGCAATGAGACACATATGAGAGACTCACAATGAGGTGAGTATGTACACAGTGTGGCAACCATACGTCATGCTTGACCTAAAACTGTGGTCCATTTTCCCAATACTTGGTATCAATTTTTACCTTAAGGATTGTAAATTCCTCCAAGAGGATGAGTCTCTTTATTCACTAATCAAAAGACAAGTTGGGACTGGCACTGTGCTGTAGTGGGTAAAGCCATGGCCTGCAGTGCCAGCATCCCATATGGCTGCCGGTTCAAGTCCCAGCTGCTCCACTTTTGATCCATCTCCCTGCTGATGCACCTGGGAAAGCAACAAAAGGTGGCCCAAGTTCTTGGACCCCTGCACCCATGTGGGAGACCCAGAAGAAGCTCCAGGCTTCTAGCTTTGTTTCAGCCCAGCTTCGGCCATTGAGGCCATTTGAGAAGCGAGTCAGCAGATGGACAGCCTCTCCCTCTGACTCTACCTCTCTTTCCATAACTCTTTCAAATACATACAATAAATCTTTAAAAAAAAAAAAAGACAAGTCAAGGGAAGTAAATATAGTTCCTGAATATACGAAAATATGGGTGATAGAAAATGACCTCAGCACTGAGTGATAGTAACAAACCAAATCCTCTCTGTTCACAGAAGCTGCTGAAATGCTGCGAGAGACCGGTTCCTTGAAAGTGGCACTTGAATGAGTTTGTAATTCCATAAAATCATTAACCATGAAGCAAAGGACTTTTCACTTGTACAGATCCTCCTGTGACATATGCCATATTAGACTGAGTACTCGGAAAGGATGTAGTCACAGCAGGTTTGGTGCCAAGTTATGGCTGGGGAGTTAAAAAAGTACTCACTATGCCCCGAAGATAAGTAGATGTGAATCATGAGAGATGACTGGGAGCAACTAGCAAATTTGGTCATACAAGACCATGAATGTTATACGGAGTAAGAACTTTTCCTGGGGGCCGGCGCTGTGGTGCAGCAGGTTAAAGCCCTGGCCTGAAGCGTTGGCCTCCCATATGGGCACCAGTTCTAGTCCCAGCTACTCCACTTCCGATCCAGCTCTCTGCTATGGCCTGGGATGGCAGTGGAGAATGTCCCAAGTCCTCGGGCTCCTGCACCCGCGTGGGAGACCTGGAAAAAGCTCCTGGCTCCTGCCTTCAGATGGGCACAGTTCCAGCCGTTTCGGCCATCTGGGGAGTGAACCAGCGGATGGAGGACCTCTCTCTTTTTTTTTTTTTAAACCCCACAGTTTATTTATCTTTTAGTTCTTCCAAAATTGAAAGTATCAAGTCCTACTGCTAAGGAGAAAAAAAAAAAAAAAAAAAAAAAAAAAACCATAAAATCCAAGACCCCTCCCCCGCTCTTGTCTTAAAAGTCACAGAACTCGGAAGGAACTGCAGTGGGACAGGTGGATGCAGAGAACCAGGAGGGGAGGGTGGCAGGATAAACTCCCCTGACATGAAAAAGCCATTCAACAGAAACTGTGATAAATACAGAACAGGGCAGGACACGGCAGGACAAGGAGCAACAGTGAGGAGAGGCTGCAGATGTGGCCTTCCTTCCTCTTCTCTTGACAGGGTATTCTAGGCCCAAAGCATGTCTTGCCCCTTCCAGGTCTAAGGGGCTGACTCCTTTGGGCCTCCCTCTAGATTTTGCTGGAAGCAGTGTAGGAGGCATGGCCATTCTTCTTTAGATACATCAGAAAATAAAGGAGACAGTGGCAGTTCTGGCTTCTATCATGGTACCAAGTAGGAATTTGTAATGAGAAAGAACCGAGCCAGGGAGTGTCACTGCTTCGTTTGTCTTCCAAGGTGGCAGAAATGCCTCAGAATCTGCATGAGGCAAGCAGGAAAACTCAAAGGCACCAGCCCAATCTGCCTTACCCTAGCTGAAGTTGCATGGTGTATCCCACTGTTTGCAAATTCCAAGAACCTTTTCTTGAGTATTGCAAGGATGGAACTTAAAGAGACATGAGGAAGATCTTGGCAATAGGGTAGGATGGAGGCTCGAATCTGCTGGTCAAATAAAATAAATCTTAAAAAAAGAACTTTTTCTGAGCTCATTAAGGAAAAACTGAAAAGTATTAAACAGGAGAGGAGGGGAAGGAAACAGCAAGTTTTCAATTAACAAGAGGCTTCCAGATTGCAGAATGGAGAATGGATGAAGACAAGCTGGAGTCACGAATGCCTAACTAAATCTGCTGCTCTTGTCTAGTTATGCAATGCAGAGTAGTGGGTTGGGCCCCCATCTGTTACCCCAGCATCCTATTTGAGCTGAATCAGAAATGGAGCTGTTAGGACATGAACAGATACCCATATGAGATGCTGACATTGCAGCAACTTTTACCAACTAAATCACAAGACCAGCCCAAAGTAAAGAAACTTTAAAAAAATAAATGCATAATGGTGACTTTGACTTAAGTCCTAGTACATGAGAGTAAAAAAAGGTGAATGAATTGAAAAAATGTTTATCAAGAAGAATTGGCAACTCCTAGTCACTGGTTAGATGAGAGGAGCAGGAAAGAGAAAGTTAAATCACAGATTAAGTAAGCCTAGGGTTCCAACTTCATAGATGAGGAAGGATATGACATTCATTGAGATGTGAAAATGAACACAAGGAAAATTGCTGACAGGTGGAAATGATGAGTTTGGTTCTGAACTTTTGAGCTTGAGGATCATTCAAGTAGGGATGCCCAGTAGGTATGTGCCTATATGAGTCATAAACTATGGGGAGCCATTATAGGCTGAAGTTGAAATATAGATTTGGGAGTCATCTCTACATGTTTCTTTGAAACTGTGGGGATGAATTGAAATAAAAATGAGTATAAGAAAGATAGAATTCAGAAAGAACCGCAGGGTACATCAATATTTAAGACAAAGGTGCAGAAAAAACAGACCCATGAAGGAGGGTGAGCGATATAATGACGTAGTATGAAAACGGGGACAGCACGAAGAAGAAAGGATTTCAACATACTCAAATGATGCAGCGAGGTAAGAGAAACAAGAGTTCTATTAGCCAAGAAGATTTTACTTCTCTTAGCTAAAGATTGTTCAATAATTTGTTGGACTCTGAAACCAGATTGCAATATTTTGAAGTATGTGTGTGTCAGTAATGTTAATGGGGAGAGGTAAGTAATGAAAAATTGTAAAAACAGACATGAAATATTAGGCTATGATGGGATGAAAGAAACAGTGTTTGCTAAAGGCAGATGTAGGAAAAAGGAAGTTTTTTTCAATTGTGAAAACATATGCATTATTCAATTTGAATGGAAAGGAAACAGAGAAAAAAGAATATTGAAGATTTGCAATAATAAGCTCTCTCTCTTCTCCCTCTCTCTCTCTCTCTCCCTTTCAAATAAGAAAATGAAAACTGCACTTTTTTATAAATGAGGATTGGGGATGGACATCTTGGCATAGGTGGTTAAGCCACCACTTAGGATTCCCACATCTGATATCAGAGGGCCAGAGTTCTATCTCCCCCACTCCCTATAAAGCTTGCTACTGATGCATGCTGGGAGGTAGTAAGATGGTGCAGGTACTTGAGCCCCTGCCAGCCAAATGGGATAATCAGCTGGGGTTCTGGGATCCTCAGTTTGGCTGTCTAGATCTAACTAATGTAGGCATTTGGAGAGTGAACCAGTGGATGAATGATTTTACAGATACATACACACCCATGTTTAGGGTTCTATTGCACAGATGATTTTATAATTTTCTTCTATAATTTAATTATTGCTTATTTAAAAATCCCTATCTAATGGAATTTAAATATTTTAAAACATTCTTTCATATCTATATAACTTCTCATTTAAGTAATAATCCATAATTTTTTAAAAAGATTTATTTTATTTATTTGAAAGAGTTACAGAGAGAGGTAGAGACAGAGAGAGGGATCTTCCAGCTGCTCGTTCACTCCCCAGATGACCACAATTGCTGGAACTGTGACGATCTGAAGCCAGGAGCCAGGAGTTTCTTCCAGGTCTTCCACATGGGTGCAGGGGCCCAAGGACTTGGGCCAACTTCTACTGCTATCCCAGGCCAAGCAGAGAGATGGACTGGAAGAGGAGCATCCAGGAATAGAACTGGTGCCCATATGGGATGCCAGCACTTCAGGCCAGGACTTTAACCCACTGCGCACAATACTGGCTCCCAATCCATAATTTATTCACTGTTTTTCCTATTACTGGTCACTGAAACCATTTTACAATATTTACTAATAGAAATAATTCAGTAATGAATATCTCTATAATTAAGACTTCATTGTTGATTCTTATCATGTTTTCCTAGAATGAAATTATGGGTAAATGAATTAAATTTTCAGAAGTCCTTAATGAACTTTATGCAATTTGTGTACAGAAAAACCTGAGAGTTTACCCACTCACCAGATTGTATGAGAGACATTGTCACTTATCAAAGGAAGAGACCACTTATTATCTAATAGAACTTAATTTATTGCTTGCTTATGTATAGGAAGATGTTCATATAAGTCATAGTCTCTCTAAACAAAGTCAGGGCTGATTTTTTATGGTGCTTTGGGAAGTATAAGGTAAGCAGCTGGCAAAATTTCAGAAATGGCAGAGCTCAGGAGCTATGTTTACTGGAGTGAGGCTGTTGTTGAGCAATTCACTTTCATTTTTTTTTTAAGATTTGTTTATTTATATGAAAGAGTTACACAGAAAGAGAGAAAGAGACATACAGAGATAGAAACAGAGAGAGAGAGACAGAGAGGGAATCTCCCATCCAGCAGGAGCTTCTTCCAGGTCTGCCACGTGGACTTCGACCATCTTCTGCTGCTTTTCCCAGGCCATCAGAAGGGAGTTGGATTGGAAGTGGAGAAGCCGGGACATGAACTGATGCCCGTATGTAACGCTGGCATTGCATGCGGCGGCTTTACACACTATGCCACAATGCCGGCTGAGCAGTTGGCTTTCAAATGTGTGGCACTGTGATCTCCTGTCTGATCTCCAGGCTTCCTGGAGTCTGGATTCTAGTGTCACTGAGCAATGGAGGTCGGTTTAACCCCAGCTCTGTTTTGTTACTCAACCACAGATTAAAGCTCTACCAGTTTCCCCATTATTTAAATTTGAAAGTATAAATTTTTTGATATTGTATCCTTAACACAATTAAGAATTAGATTTTTCAATATTTGTTATTTTAAGGGCAAAATAAATGCTTCCTAAGAGATCTAACTGAACTCTAAGTTTCAATTTTTTTCCTATGCTTAGTCATTTTTTTCCATCTTTTGGTCCATTCTCTAAAGCACTTTTCTATTTTTTCTTTCTTTTTAACATTCATTTTGTTTATTTATTTATTTATTTATTTATTTAAGGCAGAGTTACAGAGAGACAGAGAGAGATACAGAAAAGCAGAGAGTAGGGGCCAAAGCTGTGGCATAGTGGATAAACCCGCTGCCTACAATGCCAGGATCCCATATGGACACTGGTTTGAGTCCCAGCTGCTCCACTTCCAATCCAGCTCTCTGCTATGGCCTGGGAAAACAGTAGAAGATGGCCAAGTTTTTGGGTTCCTGCACCCATATGGGAGACCTGGAAGAAGCTCTTGGCTTCTGGCTCCTGGCTTCGAATTGGCACAGCTCCAGCTGTTAACGCCATTTGAGGAGTGAACCAGAGGATGGAAGACCTCTCTCTCTCTCTCCCTCTCTCTCTCTCTCTCTCTGCTTCTGCCTCTCTGTAACTCTGCCTTTCAAAAAATAAATAATTCTTTTTTAAAAAAGGCAGAGAGATCTTTCATCTGCTCATTCACTCTTCAAATGGCAGCAACAGCCGGTGCTGGGCTAGACCAAAGACAGGAGCCAGGAGGTTCTTCCAATTCCCTTACATGGATGTAAGAGCCCAAAGGCTTTGGCCATTTTCTGCTGCTTTCCAAGGATCCTTAGCAGGGAGCTGGATCAGAAGTGGAGAAGCCGGGGCTCAAACTGGTACCCATATAGGTTGCCAGTGTTGTGGCTTAACCCCTTTCGCCACAATGCCGGCCCCTGAAAGTGTTTTTCTAATTAATTTGTATGATTACCTCTAGGTTCTATGAACTACTTTGCCAATATATACAAATAAAACAATTTCTAGCTGATTATTTGTGTCTCAAATTTTAATAACTACTAGAGAGTCTACCTGGGCTTACTTTGTGAACGTACCCAACCATTGTGTTCCTACCACCACCACATCTCTGGTCTTTGTTACCTCATATTTAAGTTACTGACCTAACCTCCTGTCCTTTTTTTCCAGGTATTTCCACTGCAAGATTCCTCTTGCTAAGCACTGCTTTTGTCCAGTCTGTTTTCCTCCAAAAAAATAATTAACACTCCACACCATGATTTCACATGAATGTCACTCTCATAACTCACCTAATACAAATCCTGGATTACAAATGGCTGAAATAATTAGGCAACTGCCTCCAAATGTTCTGAGAACCATGATAAATCTAAGATGAGGTTGGCAAGTGAAGAGAAAATAACACATGAGCTGAGTCCTGAGACCCAAGTTCAGGTAGCTGTAAAGGCCTAAAATAGAGAGAATACATGAACTATCAGGAAGCTCTAAATAGTTCTGCACAGAACAGAAAGCAATATGGTGAAAATGAGGTTAGAAAAGAAAATAGAAATATTTGTAGAGCAAAAGCAAGAAAAAAAGTGGAAAATTCCTTTGATTATATAATTGGCCTGGCTACCTGAACCATTCCGCATACATAGTATTACAATGATTAGTATGACTCCTTCTTTTCTTTTCTTTTCTTTTCTTTTCTTTTCTTTTCTTTTCTTTTCTTTTCTTTTCTTTTCTTTTCTTTTCTTTTCTTTTCTTTCTTTCTTTCTTTCTTTCTTTCTTTCTTTCTTTCTTTCTTTCTTTCTTTCTTTCTTTTTACAGGCAGAGTGGACAGTGAGAGAGAGAGAGAGAGACGGAGAAAAAGGTTTTCCTTTGCCGTTGGTTCACCCCACAATGGCCGCTGCGGCCGGCACACTGCGCTGATCCGATGGCAGGAGCCAGGTACTTCTCCTGGTCTCCCATGGGGTGCAGGGCCCAAGCACTTGGGCCATCCTCCACTGCACTCCCTGGCCACAGCAGAGAGCTGGCCTGGAAGAGGGGCAACAGGGACAGAATCCGGCGCCCCGACCGGGACTAGAACCCAGTGTGCCGGCGCTGCAAGGTGGAGGATTAGCCTAGTGAGCTGCGGCGCCGGCCGACTCCTAGTTTTCTGACATTTATAGATGACAGAATAGAAGCTAGATTCAGAAACAGGGAATAAGAGGAGAAACAGCCTTGAGAGGAGGAAGAACTGATTCAATTTTGGATATGTAGAGTATGAATTGTCTGCATGAAATAAAAATGCAGGAGTCCAACTGGATTTTCTCCTCTCTTAGACACAATAGCCTTTCACCAACAGTGTCTGTCTTGTGCTTCCCAACCCTATCTAAACTACAGTCCCATCAGTCACAATAATCTATTTAAATAACATTCATCCTAATGCGTAAGCTGCTTCTTGCTTCACTATATAGGTCCCATATGAGATAGGGTCTAAAACATTATATAGACAATTCTGTTTACTATTTTGATTTCAATTCATTTGCAGCAAGAAATGAACAACTTACTGAGTGAGGTAAAAGCAAGTTGGAAAATGATTTGAGGGGAGAATTATTCTTTAGGGAAAATACGTACTTATTACTGTAAATAGTTTAGCTCTGTCTGAGAGTGACAACTGAGATGTGACAGAGTAGAGAAAGGTTTCCCAGTAAAAGGTAATGGGCTGTGTTGGGTTTTGTATGGAAGATATGCTAGGATGCTATCATTTTTAATAGATGGAGTCCTGGGCTGTGACCACTGTCATATTTTGTATATTAGTGAATTATTAGCTTGTATTTGTATGTTAGGGAAGAGCACCTGCCTAGAGATTAATAGATATAAAAATCCATAGCTATCATGTTTGAATAACACTAAGATTCCCTTCCCCTTATGCCTTCCAACATAATGAAACTTAAATCTAAAATAGGTTTTCAAAATATGATGTGCAACAGTAGAGAAAGACACATAAGCTATTCTGACATTCAGAATATACTGTAATTGCCCAGGGATATGCACTATGCTTGTAGCTGATTAATCGTAAGCTTTGAATACAATTTAGTTATTTTTCATATGTGACCAAAATAAGCATCACTAATGTTTTTAGCCACACTAATGCAGCAACTGCGCTTGTCTAGCAAAATAAAACAAATTGAACAATGATAAAAAAGGCATATATATTTTCCTAAATCAAATGTCACCTTTGCAGGGACAATTACCTTAACATGAGAACTAAAGTCAAAATGAAAATGTTTGTTACATGTTTTGCACAATGAGAAAATAATTGTACAGAATGTCTGATTTTCATGATTTTATCCAAATTAAAGATACCTATAGAATTAATATTTAAAAGGAGGCCAGATTATAGCAGTATGGATTATCAATTCTGAAATTACTGTCTGTGGCCTTCATAATTGAGCATATGAGTAAATATACTAATAATGAAAGGTACATTTCTGTTCATCAGAGAAACATGGAAAGGAAGAAGACAAGAATGGAATCTGCTGCAATAAACTGAAATAAGTCTAGCAGTAAAAAAGCATGGAGTTGAAAATATAAAGAATTAAAATTACAGGTACTGAAATGAAGATATAGATGTGGAAATGTAGTTCTTTCAGCTGAAGGGCCCTAAAAGTAAGGCTACCACTATAGTGATGAGCCAATCCAGCTCTCAAGTATGAGTTCTTGAATCCCACATCCAGTTGAAAGAAGCCAAGAATCCTTAGAGACATGGCTGAATCCAGAGCTATAGTAAAGAAAGCACACAATTAGTAAGGAGCATCTTGTGCTGATATAAGCAAGGAATTGCTAATAGAATAATTGGAATATGTCAAAAGGGCACTGGAACTAAATTAAAGTAACTCTCACTGAACAAATTTGAGAAAACATCTCAAAAAATTATGGGAATAGCAGAATAATCATGAAATATTGAGAGTCCATACTAATATAAGTAAGATAATACATGAATAAATGAGAAAGTAATAATGAAATTATAAAATCACCACTTAATAAGCATCATAGAAATTAATAATTTATCTATGAAATTATGGCTAAAACTAATGAGAAAAGTTTAATGAAGATATTAACATATGGTATTATGCCATGAATTAGTTATAACTTAAGGAAATAGAATAATGTTACATGGAGTCATCACACAAAGACATTAAAATAATCAAAATTTTAAAAAGAGATTATTTATTTGAAAGATATATAAACAGAAGGGAGAGACAGAGAAAGGGGAATATCTTCCAGCTGCTGGTTCATTCCCAGATGGCCACAAGAGCCAGGCTTGTGCCAGGCAGACACCAGGAGTCTCAAACTATCTGGGTTTCGCTCCTGGGTGTTAAGGCCCCAAGCACTTGGGCCGTCTGCTGCTGCTTTCCTAGGTGTATTAGCAAGGGGCTGGATCAGAAATGAAGCAGCTGAGACTCAAACTTGTGCCAAAATGAGAGACCAGCATTGCAGGCAGTGACTTAACCCACTCTACAACAACATTGGACATCAAGTAATCAAATTTAACACCATGAACAAGCCAAACCAATACTATAAGCCTCTTTTTTAAAAATAATTTATTTATTTGAAAGGCAGATCTACAGGGAGAGGGAAGGAAGAACACAGCAAGAGATCTTCCATCTACTGGCCCACTCCACAAATGGCTACAATGACCAGACTGGGCCAAGCCGAAGTCAGGAACCAGGAACATCTTCCAAGTCTCCCATGGAGTCGCAGGGGCTCAAGGACTTGGGCTGTCTTCTGCTACTTTCCCAGGAACATTAGCAGGGCATTGAATTGGAAGTGGAGCAACCAGGACTTGAACCAGTGCCTACACGGGATGGCAGCACCATAGGCAGTGATCACCCACTGTGGTAAAATTCCAGCCCCACACTTGGCCTGTTAATATGATGCACTAAGAAGGACACAGCATCATTTTCATAGTATTTCTCACCCAAATTCTGAAGCATGAATCAAAATATCTTAAAACTTAAGACATATCCAATCTGAGGGACTCTAAATGGAGAATATGACTGCTTCCTGTTTATTTTTTTCTTTTCAATTAGCATATAATAATTGTGCATATTTATTAGTATAGTGTGATATTTCAATATATGTATACAATGTGTACTGATCAAGTTATTACCATATCAATCCTCTTATCATTGCTTCATATATTGGAAGACTTCAAACTTTTGTCTTCTGATTCATAAAATATGTAAAACATTATTTTGAATGATAGTCACCCTACTATGCTGTTAAACACTGGAGCTATCTGTGTTTAGGTACCTATTACCCAGTCTCCCTCTATCTCCTCTCTTCTCTCTTCTATATGAAATGAACATTCTTAGCTTCCACATTTGAGAGAGAACACTGAGTATCTGTTTTTTTGTGTCTGGCTTATTTCACTTAACATGTTGTCCTCTAGTTCCATTCATTTTGTTGCAAATTACAGGATTTCATTAATTTTCATGATGGAACAATATTTGCATGACACATTTTAGTTGTTCATTCCTCTGTTGTAGGTCACCTAGGTTAACTCCAAATCTTGGTTATTATGAATATTATTGCAGTAAACATGGGGATGCAAACATTCCTTTGATATGCTGAATTCATTTTTGGGGATATGCAACCAGAAGTGAATGCCTGTATCATATACTAGGTTCATTTTTAATTTTTTTGAGGAAATTCTATACTCTTCACATTTCCACTAATAGTGTTTAATAGTTCCCTTTCCTCTATATTATTTTCAGCATTTGTTATTTTTCTGTTTTTTGTTTTAATAACAGGTATTCTGACTGGAATAAGATGATATGTTTCTGTGATTCTGATCTGCATTTCTTGAAGGGTAGTGATGGCCAGCATTTTTCATGTACTGTTGGTCAGTTGCATTTCTTCTCTTGTGGCAAGTCTGTTCAGATTATTTTCTTATGTTTTAATTAGATTTCTTGTATTTTTGTTGTTGAGTTTATTGAATTCCTTATCAATTCTACATGTTAATTCACTGTCAAATGAATAGTTTACAAATATATCCCCAATCTTCAGGTT
This sequence comes from Oryctolagus cuniculus, assembly GCF_964237555.1. Taxonomy (NCBI): domain Eukaryota; kingdom Metazoa; phylum Chordata; class Mammalia; order Lagomorpha; family Leporidae; genus Oryctolagus; species Oryctolagus cuniculus. Next base: position 134,612,972 of record NC_091435.1, on the reverse strand, counting down.
ATCTCTTCATTCTTGTTGATTGCTTCCTTTGCTGTAAGGAAACTTTTCGGTTTTATATAATCTTGTTTGCTTTTATTCTCTGTGCTTTTGAGGTCTTATTCTAAGTATTTTTGCCTACACCAATGTCTTGAAGTGTTTCCTCTGTGTTTTCTCCTAGGAATTTCATAGTTTCAGGTCTTACATTAGATCTTTGATGCACACTGAGTTGATTTTTGGATTTGGTAAAAGCTAGGGATCAAGTTTCATTCTTCTGCATACGCATATCCAGTTTTTCCAGTGCCATGCCTTATAAAAGCTGTCCTTTCTCCAATGTATGTTTTCAGCAGCTTTGTGAGAATGAGTTGGCTGTACATGACTGGATTTATTTCTGGGATCCACTTGTAAATGTGTCTGTCTTTAATTTCTGTAACATCCTGCCTTGGTTACTATTGACCAGCACTGCAGATCAGGTTATATACTTCCAACTTTTTTTGCTTAAGAATGATTTGGCTATTCAAGATCTTTTCTTGTACCATATAAATTTTGTTGATTTTTTTCTATTTCTGTGAAGAATGTTATTGGTGTTTTTATGTGGATGAATTAGATATGTAAAAATCTTTAAGGATAATATGGACATTTTAATAATATTATTACAATCCATGAAAAGGAGAGATCTTTTCTTGTGTGTCTCTTCTTTCTTTAGTGCTTTGCAATTTTCATTGTAAAGGTCATTTACTTCTTGGTTAAATTTATTCCAAGGTATTTAATTTTTATACTTACTGTAAATAGAATTATTTTCATGATTTATTTCCTAGCAAGTTTACTATTGGTGTATTAAAATGCTTTGGACATTTGCGTATTTTTATTTCTTTCTCTTACCTAATTGTTCCGGCTAACACTTTTAGTTGTGTTGAATGAGAATGATGAGTGTAGACATCTTTGCTTTGAGATCTTAGAGAAATGCTCTCCACTTTCCTCATTTGATGTGATATTGTCTATGGTTCTGTCATATAAAATATTATTATGTTGGGGTATTTTTTTCTGTTTTATCCTGGAGAAATGTTGAATTTTATTCAATGCTTTTTCTGTGTATACTGCCATGTTCTCATGATTTTTATCCTGTATTCTGTTCATGTGATGTGTTATATTTATTGATTTGTGTATGTCAAACTATCTCAACTTTCACATCATAAATCCCACTTGGTCAGAGAGAATGATCTCTTTGATAGGCCATTGGGTTCAATTTGCTAGTAATTTGCTGAGAATTGCAGCTATATTCACATGGGATATTTGTGTGTAGTTTTCCTTTTTTATTTTGTCTCTACCTGCTTTTGGAATCAGAGTAATGCTGGCCTTGTAGAATGAATTTGGAAGAGTCCCCATCCACCCACCTTTCTGGTTTGTCTGTCTGGGAAACTATCTTTTGTTTCCAATGGCTAGCTTTGCTGGTTGGTAGATTTTGTTTTTCTTTCAGCATTTTAAATACATTATCCCTCTGTGACCATAATGGAGATTTTCTTATACATGATAAATTGATTCTCTCTTGTTGTTTTAAAAACTGTTTGCCTTTGCCTTTTGACAATTTAATTGTAATGTGTCTTGGGGTAGACCTCCTTGGGTTCACTCTATTTTTTGTTTTGTTTTGTTTTGTTTTAATATTTATTTATTTATTTATTTGAAAGGCAGAGTTACAAAGAGGCAGAAGCAGAAAGAATGAGAGGTCTTCCATCCGTTGTCATTCCCTAAAAGGCCACAACTGCTAGAGATGTGCCGATCCAAAACTGAGAGCCAGGAACTTCCTCTAGGTCTTCCATACAGATGCAGGGGCCCATGGACTTGAACCATTTTCCACTGTTTTCCCAGGCCATAGCAAAGAGCTGGATCAGAAGTGGAGAAGCCAGGACTTGAATCAGTGCCCATAATGGATGCCGGAGCTGCAGGAGGTGGCTTTACCTGATACACCACAGCACCAGACCCTGGTTTCACTTTGTTTGGAATCTGTTGGATAACATGAATCTAGATGACCATTTCTCACCCCAGATCTGGAATTCTTCAACTAATACTTATATACAGTTTTTTTTCTCATTTCTCTTTCTCTCCTCCTGGGTATTTTATAATGCATCTTTTGGTTCACCTGGCAGTGCCCGGTAAGTCCTGTAGTGCCTTTACTATTTTTAATTTTTGTTGTTATTGTTGCTGTTGTTCAAGTGACAGTAATTTCAAATGACTGCGTTTTATTTCACTAATTATTTTTCTTTGACTTGATCAAGTCTGCTATTGATGCTCCCTGTTGAACCATTGACTTCTTCAGTTCTAGAACTTTTGAATTATTAGTTTAATGGTTCCCATCTCTATAGAACTTCTCCTTTTTACTCATGTATTATTTTCCAGATTTAGCTATCTGTCTGTGTTCTCTTATAGCTCACTGAGCTTCTCTAAAATGAGTATTTTAAATTATTTTCAGAGAAATTTTTAGATACACATTTCTTTAGAGTGATTACTGGTGTTTTTATTTGTTTCCTTGGTGGTGACTCTTGATTTCTTACTACCCTTGTTGCATCGAATTGATGTCAGCACATTTGAAGAACTAGTCACTTCTTCCAGTCTTTACAAATTAGCTTAAGCAGAAAAAACAATTTGTCCATCAATTCAGCCAGACATTCCAATCAGGCTGGCTTGTGGTGTCTGTGGGTAAGCCTACTATCAGCATTCATAAGTGGTCAGACCTGATGTCAAAGTCCATGGGGGCCACAATGGTTCTGAAATATGCCAGGGCAGATTTGTAGACAGAGTTCATAAGATTCAGCCTGGAGCCTGGGTCCACAAGGGCAAATTTGAAATCTTTGATCTTTCAGTTTTCTGATTGTCTAAAAAGTGAAATAACTTACACATTAGCTGTTTTTCAATAAACAAAGATTTATATTCATTTAAGTCCCTCATATAGCTATAAACAAGCTAGGACTATGTTTTATATTATTATTTTTACAGAATTACTAAAATTAAAGTTATGTTCCAAAAATATTCCTTACTCCTTCCTTGATTTCTTATTTTTAAGATTTATTTTATGTATTTGAAAGGTAGATTTACACAGAGACAGACAGACAGACAGAGACAGAGACAGAGACAGAGAGATCTTCCCTTAACAGGTTCACTCTCCAAATGGCTACAATAGCCCAGGCTGGACCAAGCCTAATCCAGGAGCCATGAGAAGGTGTGTTTAGGGGCCCAAACACGTGGGCAATCCTGCACTACCCTCCCACACATACCTGCAGAATGCTGTATCAGAAGTGGAACAGTAGAGACTTCAACCTGCACCTATATGGCATGTCAGAATTGCAGATGGTGGTCTCCCCCTTCCCTTGTTTCTAAGACAGAAGAGCATCTAAAAAGTATTTCTGACTGTTGGATTGAATTACACATCCAAAATGACTGTGAGCATTTTAATCATCATTCAAATATTAGTATTCCACACTGATTTTGTAAAAGTATAGTATTTTTGTCTCTATTTAATTTTTCTAAGAGTTGGGTTAGAAAATATGTGGAGGGGCCGGCTCTGTGGTGCAGCAGGTTAAAGCCCTGGCCTGAAGTGCCGGCATCCCATATGGGTGCCGATTCCAGTCCCGGCTGCTCCTCTTCTGATCTAGCTCTCTGCTGTGGCCTGGGATAGCAGTAGAGGATGGCCCAAGTCCTTGGGCCCCCGCATCCACGTGGGAGGCCCAGAAGAAACTCCTGGCTCATAGCTTCAGATCATCACAGCTGGGGCCATTGCAGTCATCTGGGGAGTGAAACAGCAAATGGAAGACCTCTCTCTCTCTCTCTCTTTCTCTCTCTCTCTGCCTCTCCTTATCTGTATAACTCTGACTTTCAAATAAATAAATAGATATTTTAAAAAAGAAAATATGTAGAAATATTTTAATAAAATAGAGGTATTATAGTAGTAAGCTATACTCAAGAGCTTCTAAATATTTGGGATTTCATGTCACAAAGCACTACAGTGAATGACACCTTCAAACATTTGAAGATTAATGGTTATGTCATTAACCAGAAGGTCTTTCTAATGTGAAATCATGGAAGGTTAAACAAAATCCATAGCATCATGCTGAAAATAATATTTCTTAAAGCATAGCAAATATTGGCATTACAAGTATGTTTGACACAAATCAAACAGCTTCTGTTTAGTCATTAAAAATGATATAGTTAACCCTTAAGGTTTCCTGGTCTGGCTGAAAGGCTTTCAGACATGGAAACCAAAACTTTGTGGCAAAAAATATACTACAGGGGGCAGGCTCTGTGGCATAGTGTGTTAAGCAACCTCTGGCAGTGCCGTCATCCCATATGGACACCTGTTTGAGTCCTGGCTGCTCCCCTTCTTTTTTTTTAAGATTTTATTTATTTATTTGGGAGGTAGAGTTACAGACAGTGAGAGGAAAAGGCAGAGAGAAAGGTTTTCCTTCCGTTGGTTCACTCTCCAAATGGCCGCAATGGCCGCAACTGCATTGATCCAGAACCAGGAGATACGAGCTTCTTCCCAGTCTCCCACATGGGTGCAGGGGCCCAAGGACTTGGCCCATCTTCTACTGCTTTCCCAGGCCATACCAGAAAGCTGGATTGGAAGAGGAGCATCCGGGACTAGAACTGGTGGCCATTATGGGATGCTGGAGCTGCAGGCAGAGGATTAACCTACCGTGCCATGGCACCAGCCCCTGCTCTACTTCTGATCTAGCTCTCTGCTATGACCTGGGAAATCAGTGAAAGATAGCCCAAGTGCTTGGGCTCCTGCACGCATGTGGGAGACCCAGAAGAAGCTCCTGGCTCCTGGCTCCTGGCTTTGGATCAGTACAGCTCTGGCTGTTGCAGCCAACTGGGGAGTGAACCAGTGAATAGTAGATCCCTCTCCCTCTCTGCCTCTCTTTATCTCTCTGTGTAACTCTGAATTTCAAATAAATAAATACATCTTTAAAAAATCAAAAATGAAAAAGTAGACGTAACAACAGATACCACAGAAACAAAAAGAACCATTAGGAATTACTACAAAGAGCTGAATGCCAAGAAATTGGGAGACCTAGAACAAATACATAGATTCCTGGACACATACAACCTACTGTCATGGAGACATAGAAAAGCTAAACAGACCAATAACAAATACACCAATCAAATAAGTAATGAAGACCCTCTTCTATGAATCCAGCATCACCTTAATTCCTAAACCAAAAAAAATACGACAGAGAGAGAACTGTAGACCAATATCCCTGTTAAACATAGATGCAAAAATCCTCAACAAAATAATAACTAATCAAATCTAACACATCACAAAGATCATCCACCTAGATCAAGTGGGATTTATTCTTGGTATGCAGGGATGGTTCAACATTCACAAATCAGTGTGATACATCGCATTAACAAACTGAAGAATAAAACCATATGGCTATCTTAAAAGATGCAGAGAGGGGCGGTGCTGTGGTGCAACGGGTTAAAGCCCTGGCCTGAAGTGCCAGCATCCCATATGGGCACTAGTTCTAGTCCTGGCTACTCCTCTCCTGATCCAGCTCTCTGCTATGGCCTGGGGTAGCAGTAGAAGTCCTTAGGCCCATGCACCCATGTGGGAGACCCTGGAAGAAACTCCTGGTTCCTGGCTCTGAATCAGTGCAGCTCCAGCCATTGCGGCCATCTAGGGAGTGAACCAGCAGATGGAAGACATTTCTCTCTGTCTCTACCTCTCTCTGTAACTCGGTCTTTCAAATAAATAAAATAAATATTTTTTAAAAAGATACAGAGAAATCATTTGGTAGCTAAAACATCCTTTCATGATGAAAATACAAAGCAAATTGTGTATAGAATGAACATTGGTTATAGATTGCTCAATGCAATCAAGGCAATTTTAGACAAACCCATGGCCAGTGAATGGGGAAAAGCTGAAAGTATTCCCTTTAAGATCCAGAACCCAACAAAGATACCCACTCTCAGATGGTGCCATGGCTCAATAGGCTAATCCTCCGCCTTGTGGCGCCAGCACACCAGGGTCTAGTCCTGGTTGGGGCACCAGATTCTGTCCTGGTTGCCCCTCTTCCAGGCCAGCTCTCTGCTGTGGCCCGGGAGTGCAGTGGAGGATGGCCCAAGTCCTTGGGCCCTGCACCCGCATGGGAGACCAGGAGAAGCACCTGGCTCCTGGCTTCGGATCAATGCGATGCGCCGGCCACAGCGCACTGGCCGCAGCGGCCATTGGAGGGTAATCCAACGGCAAAAGGAAGATCTTTCTCTCTGTCTCTCTCTCTCTCTCACTATCCACTCTGCCTGTCAAAAAAAAAAAAAAAAAAAAAAAAGATACCCACTCTCATCATTGCTATTTGTTTTATTTCTCAAAGTTTTAGCCACAGCCATTAGGCAGAAAAAAAAGCACTAAGAGGGATATAAAATGGGAAGGAGGAAGTCAAACTATCCCTATTCGCAGATGACATGATTCAATATATGGGTGATCAAAAAGACTCCACTGAGAGACAATTCTATCTGATAAAAGTTTGTTAAAGTGTAAGGATATAAAATCAACACAGAAAAATCAATAGTCTTTGTGTACACAGACAATTCCACGGCTGATAAAGAACGTTTAAGACCAATCCCATTCACAACAGCTACAAAAGATATTAAATACCTTGGAATAAAGTTAACCAGGAATGTCAAAGATCTCTACGATGAAAATTACAAAAAATTCAATAAGAAATAGAAAAAGACATTAACAATAGAAAAATATTCCATGTTCATGAATTGCAAGAATCAACTTCAAAGTGTCCATCCTACTTAAAGCAATTCACAGATTCAACACTATCCAATCAAAATACCAGTGACATTCAGTGCAGATCTACAAAAAAAATGTTCCTAAAATTTATATGTAACACAGGAAACCCCAAGTGGCTGAAGCAATCTTATACAACAAAAACAAAGCTTAGGGATCACAATACCGTATTTCAAGACATACTGCAGAGCAGTTATAAGCATAACAGCCTTTTACTGGATCAAAAACAGATGTGTAGACCATTGGAATAGAATAGAATCTCCAGAAATCAATCCACACATCTACAACCAACTTATCTTTGATGAAGGAGCTTAAATCAGTCCCTTGAGCAAAGACAGTCTCTTCAACAAATGGTGCTGGGAAATGTGGATCTCCATATGAAATCTAGTGTGAAATGAGTCCCCTACCTTGCACCTTACACCTTACACAAAAATCTACTCAAAATGGATAGATGACCTAAATATACAATCCAATACCATGAAATTACTAGAAACTTTGCAAGACATTGGCACAGGCAAAAACTTCTTGAAGAAGACCACAGAGGCACAGGCAATCAAAGCCAAAATTGACAAATGGAATTACATCAAGCAGAGAAACTTCTGTACTGCAAAAGAAACACTCAAAAAAATGACAACTGTAATCTGATTCTGGTAGCTGTACAGCATTGAATCAATATTATTACAGAATAATCCCCCAAAGTAGTTGGAGGATTACAATAGAACCTCCAAACCTGGGTCTCTGTTGTGGGATACAGGACCCACAAATTATGCTAAAAGGAACAATATCCCCATCTGGGCTTGGAGAGACTACCAGCTAGACTTAGTCCAGGTTCTTGTCTTCCCATATTTAAGAGTACAACCAGGAGCTGTAGGTAGAAGTGGCAAGAAATGAGATTTATTCTGAAGAAAAGGAATAGTACACACTCAGACATAAGTATAAGAAGCCTTATGAGGGAAAATTGCCCAACCCAGGCTGGAGTCATCATTTTTAGGGGTTGTACTCAGGGCAGGGTCTGATTGAATGTCCAAAGGAGGCAGGGTTTTGAGCAGGGCTGCAGGTCACATTTTGATCTGTAGGAAGATGTCATGGTTTCTGAGCATGATGGAAAGAGAGGTTTAGCTGCATGATGAGAAATGAGAAGTGGGTGTGCCGAGTTTTCAGCCATGTTGAATCTTCCCAGAAGGTGATGAGATTTGTATGGTGCACACAGCTTGGGTGCTGGTAGTTTTTATTTCCCTGCCACACACATGTTACCTGCCTACCCAAATCATGCTCACCTGACACACAGAAATCCAATTACTGCCATAGGACTGGTGAAAGAACAGAGATTCTATTGCAAAGTGCAGAATGAGGAGTTAAGCACCTATTTAATTCTCAGGCTTCCTGAGGAGTTAGGGATCAAGATTTTTCTAGATTGAAATTGGGGTAAGAGGTGTATGTTCAGCTGGTTTCTAAGTTCCTGTTGGTCAGTGGTACTCATGACTTTCCTTGATCAATCAGCAACGTCTTGCTCTTCAGGGAACCTTTATGATGGTCACGTAGGTTTCGCTGAGTCTAAGGGCTGGAATTCAGGACTTTGTTGCTTCCCACCCAGGAATTTTTCCAAAGTAAAACCCTGTGAGATGATACTGATCATTAATTATTAATTGTTGGAGAATTTTCCAAGGCTATTTGCACCTTTCTCTCAATTCACTAAATTCCTTTTGGTCAGTGGTTAATTAGCAATCCCAAAGGAAGAACAAGGGTACCTTCAGCTGAGTGGACACTGGGTCCTGGCTGATACCTTGTTCAGCATTAGACAGTTGTAAAGGGCTTCAATTTCAATATCATCATAAAAACACAAGATGAGGAATCTGCAAACCAGTTAACAGACAAAATATCATAGACAAAGTAACTTTATTATAAAAAGTATAGGAGATATAATACTTATTATAAAGTATAGAAGAATCATAAATGTAATAAACAAAGTAGGAAGTGTTGAATTTTCAGTAGATGTAACTTACCTAATGATTTTAAAGTTATCTATCAAATTATTTGAAGTTATAGCAAAATAGCATTTATATTTTTATACCTAAATTATACATAGTATTCCCTTTTCTTCACTTTGCACTAACAACACAAAACTTGCAGTTTTCAGAGTCTGGGTGAGATTTCAGTATTTTCTGGTGGAAACTGCTATCTAAAGTTTAAGTACAGGAACTACAAATTCACTGGTTTTTGAAGCACTGAATGAAAGGTTTCTTTTATTTGTGATATCTGTTTAATTTGAATTAATCTTGTATTCCAAATACTCATTTCCACTGTAGTTGTAAAGAATTTTGATGGGCAAGGTAACTTCCAGCTTAAAGCTGTTTAAAGCTGTATTTCCTGTATAAACTCAGTCAACATCAAGGCTGTTCTCCTCTACCCTGAGATGGTCTAGGCTCTTGGTACTTCCCTGTCTTCCTTTTTTTCTTTTTACAGGCAAAGTGGATAGTGAGAGAAAGAGAGAGACAGGAGACAGAGAGAAAGGTCTTCCTTTTTGCCGTTGGTTCACCCTCCAATGGCCACCGCGGCCAGCGCGCTGCGGCCGGCGCATCACGCTGATCCGAAGCTGGGAGCCAGGTGCTTCTCCTGGTCTCCCATGGGGTGCAGGGCCCAAGCACTTGGGCCATCCTCCACTGCACTCCCGGGCCACAGCAGAGAGCTGGCCTGGAAGAGGGGCAACCGGGACAGAATCTGGCACCCCAACCGGGACTAGAACCCGGTGTGCCAGCGCCGCAAGGTGGAGGATTAGCCTAGTGAGCCGCGGCGCCAGCCTCCCTGTCTTCCTGAAATTGGAAGCTGCCTATGTACGCTGCTGGAATACCTTGCCCTCTGTCCTCTCAGTGGTGCTAAAGTACAGTGACTGCTCTGGGAAGCTCATACTGTGCTGCCAGTCCCTTCACTTCTCATCTACCTACCCTTCAAGGATGTCATGCCTCATGCATCACTGAACAAGAGAGTCTTTTTGGATTCTCCCCGAATCCCATAGGATTCTCTGAAGGACAACAGAGTGGACATGGCTTTCTAGACACTTCTCTGCCCAGACCTGGCCTAGTGCAAATTGATATCCCAAATCAATGGCTCATTATTGCCGAGCACTGTGCTACCAACTGCCTTTACCCAGGACCCTGAAGAAGAAATGCAGTTTTCAGACTTCACATTCTTTGTAAATTGGTGGTTTCTCAGGATTCCAAGTCTTTGTGTTCCAGGCCTTCTTAGGGGAAAAGGATTCAGATAAACAGTTGTGTGAAGTTTCCCCCTACGAATCCTCTTGCTCTAAGCTATGAGTATTTATCCTACTCCATTCACGAACACCCAAAGTTCTGGATGGTAATACATACATACACATATTTCTTCCTCCTACTTACTGTTGTCCATAGTCTAAACTGACATTTTTCAAAGTGTATTCATAGAAATGATCTGTGAGATATTTTATTAGCCCCTGAATCACCCATTCAAGTTACCACTAGTAATTGCAATGCACTCTATTTTTTAAGGAAAAAAACAATGCTGGTTTAGATTTAATAACTTAATTTCATGACAAACTGTAGGTTTTGATCAGCAGGTTATAAGCAATTCTACATAATAACTTTACTCTGAGTCTATTTTTGTTTCTGATAAGCAACACCAAGTTTTCAGAAACCTTGTACTTTCACTTGTTGCCATAAAAAAGTTACACTTTACCAGCAATCTAAGCATTCAAGGGAAAATGCCACCCTCATTTAGCTTCTTTTTTCTTTAATGATTTATTTATTCAGTGGAAAGTTAGAGTTACAGAGAGACAGAGGCAGAAGCAGAAAGGGAAATCTTCCATCCACTGCTTCACTCCCCAAATGGCTGCAACAGCCAGGAGCTGAGTCAATCTGAAGGCAGGAGTCAGGAGCTTCTTCCAGGTCTCCCACGTGCAGGGGCCCTAGGACTTTGGCCGTCTTCCACTGCTTTCCCAGGCACATTAGCAGGGCTTCATTTAGCTTGTTAAACAGACCTGCAGGGGCTGGTATTCTGGCGCAGCAGTTTAAGCCGCCACATCTTATATGGACTCTGGTTCGAGACTCAGCTGCTCCACTTCCGATCAAGCTCCCTGTTAATGCCTGTGGCAGGAGAAGATGACCCAAGTGCTTGTGTCCCTGCCACCTATGTAGGAGATCTGGATGATGCTCCTGTCTCCTATTTCAGCCTGGCCCAGCCCTGTCTGTTGCAGCTATTTGGGGAGTGAATCAGTGGGTGGAAGACCTCTCTCTCGCTCTCCCTCTCTTTGTAACTGGCTTTCAAATAAATAAATAAATCTAAAAAAAAAAAAAAAAAAAAAAAACAGTCATGCAGTTCCTAGAAGGCCTGGCTCAAAACCATTTGACTGACATGTGATGTGGGACAGGATCTGTAAAGTGTGTGATCAGTCTTTCATACCTCAAGACAGTTGTTCTTCAGAAATTGGTAAGTTCTGACTTAAAAGTGCTATGTGATATTTGCAACATGTGTGTTTCCTGTATCTTCATTTACATAATCTGGAAGCAATTAAGCTATGCTAATTTCATTTTTCATTGTTTCATTTACTTCTGTTCTTCCTCTCTCTTTTTTGCTTTCATTCCCTCTTCCTTCCATTCCTTTGTTCCCCCTTTTCTCTTCTTTTTCTCTTTTCTTTGTCTCCTACTCAGAAAGATGATTCTTGTCCATTGAAACGATTCAAAAGCTCAGTGACATAAAATAGTAACATAAAATAAATTTCGCTTGTGTTATATCAAATCCAAAAAAAAAAGAATTAAAAATTCAACTTCATATCTAGCTAGCTCAAATTCACTTATTGCCTATTAATCCTCTAAAATATCTTTTAAATCACAAAAAAATGTCTCTTTATTCTTGAACCACATATCCAAATAAAGACATCTTTTTACGGCCCACTGTTTTCTCTGAAAACAAGACTCTCATAATTTGATGATTATGTTATCTTGAAATATTACAGGGAAATGGACAATGTAGTCCTCCTTTCCAACAGATACTACAATGGTCTTGGCCCCTTTCCATTGTCTACTGACTGAAGTTTTGTGCTCTTTTATGACCATGTGTGATTATCTTGTGATGCATGGTCAGCTGAGGGACTACCAAAACTCTAGTGCTTGTAAGCTGGTTTGGAGAATGTCTAATGTCATTCTGGAATCCAGTCAATAATCAGTACTCAAACAGGAAGTATAAAAGTCTCCACTGATAATATATTTGAATAATTGTTATGATTTTATTTTTTTTTAATTTCAGCACAAATACTATTTGTAATTGCTGGTTGTAATTTAATTATATCAAGAGTAAACTTTAAGTTTGGATTTTTAGCATAATAAAAATGGGATAATAGTAAAACAGTTTTAAATCTAGCCTTAAGTATTTTAAAATGAACAGATTTCTATGGTAACAATAGCAGATGTTCATAGTGAATTTTCAAATGTAATAAAATTTATTAGATTTTTTTACCACAAATATGGGCACCTCATCTCCTAAAATGTTGTTTCGTTATTACTCTTCCTTTGATTTTTAACGTTTCTGAAAGTTAAATAAAATATTTTTGTTTGATATGAGTATGACAGATCTTTCCCACAGCAGGACAAAACAGAGAAATCTGGGTGCATAATTAAACACCATAATTTTTCCCACCTATTAGGTAACAGTGATTAAATTATCTTTATGAATATGAGGCTGTGCATGCAAAATAAACAAATTTAAATGTGTATACAATTACCTGTGATCTGAAAATGAAGAAGAAATTGTTCATGAACTGCAATTATTTGCTCTCATACATGGAGATTTTGTGGAATAACTTTGACCCCTACTAGAAGCAGTTCGTGAACTGTCACTGTTCAAACTTTCCAGTTTTAATGGTAACACAGCAAAAACAGTTTTCTGTTCCTAAGAAATTCAAGGTTTTCAAATCTGTTTCTTCTCATCACAACCTGCAGAGACTTGATTTTATAGGCAATTAAAAGAAATTTTACTCAATTATAGAAAATATATTAGCCCAGAAAGCATGATGTATTTTTTATAATTCTCTTTCATTCTTTACCTCTCCAATAATAAAGACTTCCAGCCAGCTAATAATGGTTTCTTTTAACAGTAAATATTTTAAATTTTGTCTGTTCTGAAAGAAATTTTTCTAGTGATAATATCAATTAAAATGTAATTGTTGCACTCAAATATTCACTTTATTTCATGAGGAGCTCATAGAATCTTTTGTTTCAAGGGCCATAAATAAACCTCAATCCACCAGTTCAGCACATTTCTAATTGTAATGCACCGTGTAATGTTATAGGCCATTATACAGATGTTTTCTGTTATCGTAAGGTGCCAGACAGTGACATTGAAATGTGTGCTTGCATTAGAGAGATAGTGTGAACTCAATCATGATTCCTAATGTAATAGTTTCCTTTAACTCTAGAAACCCAAATATATTCAGCTGTGTTTGCCCTTCAAGTAAACTGTTACATTTGAATTCTTGAGCATATCAACCCAGTGAATGTCATGGCCTTGATTTTCTGATTGAAACACCAATAAAAAATGAGGCCTTTCCTCTGATCTATACTTCATGGCATCTTTTCTTAAAAAATTTGACAATTCATATCAAGGATATTATTCTTCTGGAAAATCTTTGTTACATTCCTTGGTCTTATGTTTAAACAGTACTACTCTCTTAGTGTAAGAAAACTAGAATCTGAATTTGTTGTTTTTTTCTGTGTATGTTATCATCTTTATGAGGAATCAATGAACTCCATGTATAAGTGATATCCCCATTCAAAATGAATGATGTACAATTTTGTTTCAAGATTAATTTTTTCTCTTGGACAGGAAGACAGTTAAGATCTGAAATTCCTACCTATAGAAACAAATACTGTATTTTAATGCTTATTCTTTGAAGAAAGAATTAGCTTTACTTTAAAGCCATCATATAATGACTAAAAACCTTCAGCCATAATTAAAGTGCTCCAAAGGAAAGAAAAAGGCAACACTTAGAGCTCCATGTTGAATTTCTTATTTTTTTAAAAAAGATTTATCTATTAATTTGAATGGCAAAATTACAGAAAGGCAGAGAGAGAGAGAGACAGAGAGAGAGAGAGAATGTCTTCCATTTGCTGGTTTACTCCCTTGTGACTGTAACAGCCAGAGCTGTGCCTATCCAAAGCCAGGAGCCAGCAGCTTCTTCTGGGTCTCCCACGTGGGTGCAGGGGCCCAAGGACTTGGGCCATCTTCTACTGCTTTCCCAGGCACATTAGCAATGACCTTTGTTCAGGGGAGTAACTATTCCATTTTCTCTTTGTACTATCTTGAACTTGAGAATTAAATAAAGTTAGAGAACTTAACTGAGTGTTTTACAAATGTTAGCTTCTACTTTATTGTGTTATTTTGAAGACTCAGTGAAATGATACCTAAAAACTTGTAAGAATAATGCCTGATTTCTCATGACTCCATAATGATGTTATCAATGTTATTATTGTTAAGAATAAGAAATTTGGGGCTGGCACTGTGGGGTAGAGGGTAGAGCCGCTGCCTGCAGTATCAGCATCCCAAATAGGCACCGATTTGAGTCCCGGCTGCTCCACTTCTGATCCAGCTCTCAGCTATGGCCTGGGAAAGCAGTAGAAGATGTCATTATGAAAGATCCTTTTTAAAACATAATAGTAGGGGCCAGCGCCATGGCTCACTTAGTTAATCCTCTGTCTGCGGTGCCGGCATCCCATATGGGCACCGGGTTCTAGTCCTGGTTGGTCCTCTTCCAGTCCAGCTCTCTGCTGTGGCCAGGGAGGACAGTGGAGGATGGCCCAAGTGCTTGGGCCCCTGCACCTGCATGGGAGACCAGGAGGAAGCACCTGGCTGCTGGCTTCAGATCGGCACAGCAGCCAGCTGCAGCAGCCATTTGGGGAGTGAACCAATGGAAGGAAGACCTTTCTCTCTGTCTCTCTTTCTTACTGTCTATAATTCTATCTGTCAAATAAATCAAAGAAAAAAAAACATGATAATAACTCTCTTCCTGAAATCTACTATAGCATTAACAGAGTCACACTTAGGTTTTATGATTCTATCATGTACATTTATTTATGCATCTTAATTTCAAAATTTCTTTCATTTAAAAGAGCATATGACTGGATCTTGTTTTCAAATTGAGTCTTAGAATACAGTTTTTCAATTTGAGTGTTTAATGTATTAACATTTAATATAATATTAATATAATTTTGTGTAATTCTGTCTTAACATTTGTTTTCTACTGAACTTATGTGTCCTATGTTCCTTTTTCTCCATTCTCTGCCTTCTTTTGAATTAATTAACTGTTTCTGAGTACTCATTTATTTCCTCCATTGCTGTTTATCCTGTATTTTTTTAAGATTTATTTTTTTGTTTGAAAGACAGAATTAGAGAGAGGCAGAGGCAGAGAGAGAGATCATCCATCCGCTGGTTCACTCCCCAAATAGCCGCAATGGCCAGAGCTACGCCAGTCCAAAACCAGGAGCCAGCAGTTTCTTCCAGGTCTTCCACACAGGTGCAAGGGCCCAAGGACTTGGCCCATCTTCTGCTGCTTTCCCAGGCCACAGCAGAGAGCTGGATCAAAAGTGGAGCAGCCGGGAGTGGAATCAGCACCCATATGGGATGCAGGCGGCAGCTTTACCCGCTATGCCACACTGCTGGCCTTGTCCTGTATCTCTTAACTTCAGTAATTGTTCTGAAGATTGTAATATACATGACCCACTAATAATACTCTACTTAGAATCAACATTTAACTTGGCATATAAGGTGAGAAACTTAAAACAATTCACTTTAATTTTTTTCCTATCCTCTCTGCTATAATTATCCTATATTTTCACTGAACATATACTGTAAATCGATGACATCCTTCCACCACAAAAAACTACATATAATTTTAGTTAGCAGGTATTTTGCTGGTGAAATTTTTCTTAGAGTTTGTTTAAGTGATTATGTTTTTATTTCATTTTCATTTTAGAAAATTTTCTGCATATAAAAAACAAAATTGACAAGTTCTTTTTCTCCTTTACACACATTAAATATGTCATTTCATTGTCATCTGGTTTATATTGCTTCCAATGATAAATAAACTACATTTTATCCTTTCACCTATTTATAATGTTTGTTTCTCTTTTCATCTGTTAAGATCTTTTAATCACCGGTTTCAATTTTTATGGAAGATGTGTCTCTGTGTGTATCTGTGTGTGTTTATCTTGTTTCATGAATCTAAAGACTAATTTTCAACCAATTCTAAAATTTTTAGTTATATTTCTTCAAATATTTTCCTCTTATTCTGGACCTTTAATGAGATGTATTTTAGACTTCTTTATATTGTCTAATGTGTTACTAAGCCTTATTAAACTCCTTATCACTGTGCATCATCTTGAAAACTCCTTATTGCCCATTACAGTCAATGACCTTTTCTTTTAAGTGTTCAATTTGTTGTAAGGTCAGTTTTTTTTTTTTTTGAAGTAAAGTAGTAAAGTCTGGAACATAATTTTAGTTTCTTTTATTATAGTTTCCCTTTTTATGCTGAATTAACCCAATCTGTTTACTTACTGCAATGATCTTTTCCTTTAAATCCATGAAAATACTTATGATAATAGTTTTTTTTTTTTTTTTTTTTTTTTTTTTTTTTGACAGGCAGAGTGGACAGTGAGAGAGAGAGACAGAGAGAGAAAGGTCTTCCTTTGCCGTTGGATCACCCTCCAATGGCCGCCGCTGCAGCCGGCGCACCGCGCTGATCCGATGGCAGGAGCCAGGATCCAGGTGCTTTTCCTGGTCTCCCATGGGGTGCAGGGCCCAAGCACCTGGGCCATCCTCCACTGCACTCCCTGGCCATAGCAGAGAGCTGGCCTGGAAGAGGGGCAACCGGGACAGAATCCGGCGCCCCAACCGGGACTAGAACCCGGTGTGCCGGCGCCACAAGGTGGAGGATTAGCCTATTGAGCCACGGCGCCGGCTATGATAATAGTTTTAAAGTCTATATCTGCTATTCCTAAGATCTGTGTCATTCCTATTTCTTTCTATCAGTTATTATTCCTGCCTATATTTCATATTTCTTTGATGAGAAAAGTGATCTCTGTTAAAGATAAGAGTGGGAATAAGAGAGGGAGATGTACAGTTTGTCCCTTGCTCACACAGACTTACCGCTAATGATGAAGCTAGAAACGTGCCAGGAGATTCCAATTCAATCTCATCAAGGTGGCATGAACCAATGCTATCTCACTAGTCAAAGTGATCAATTCAAGTTCATAACTGATCATAATGATAGGATTAAGTGTCAAAGGGATCACATAAACAAGACTAGTGAATGCTAATAATAACTGATAGAATTTAGAAGGAGAGAAAGATCCAACATGGGAAGCGGGATAGCGGGATACACAGCAGACTCATAGAATGGCAGATGTCCTAAACAGCACTCTGGCCTCAGATTCAGCCCTTAAGGCCTTCAGATCTGGCTAAAAAGCCCATGAAAGTTTCGCAGGCATGGAAAGCCAAGAACTGTGGGGGAAAAAATGACCTAAATGAAAGATCTCTGTGAGTGCGATCCCAGTGGAAAGAACGGTCCATCAAAGAAGGAGGTACCTTTCTCTGAAGGGAGGAGAGAACTTCCACTTTGACTATGGCCTTGTCTAATAAGATCAGAGTTTATGAGCTCAAGAGGCTTCCATAGCCTTGGTATCTCATGACTAGAGCCTCTGATGATTACTGACATCATAAATAAGAGTGTCAATTGTTAAATCAACAACAGGAGTCACTGTGCACTTACTCCCCATGTAGGATCTCTGTCCTTAATGTGTTGTACTATATGAATTAATGATAAAACTATTACTCAAATAGTACTTTACACTTTGTGTATCTGTGTGGGTGCAAACTGTTGAAATCTTTACTTAGTATATACTAAGTTGATCTGTATATAAAGATAATTGAAAATGAATCTTGATGAAGAATGGCATGGGAGAGAGAGCAGGAGATGGGATGTTTGCGGGTGGGAGGGAGATTATGGGGGGAAAAGCTGCTATAATCCAGAAGTTGTAGTTTGGAAATTTATATTTATTAAATAAAAGTTGAAAAAAAGACCATAAAATTTTTTAATTCTATAGTGAATACTTTATATCTTGTTGAACAATGTCTATTGCATTCTGTCAAAGAGTTATTCTGGCAGGCATTGGTTACTGACACTCCGTATATGCTTTCTTCAATTTTGTTTTAAAGCTTCATTTTGATCGCTATAGAGGAATTGTTACTCTTGGGCTAAAGTATCTCTTATTTTAATATAGTGCATTTCTGGGATATCAATTTTACATTCAGGCTGGACATCAAGGTCTGTACTTTGCCTGGTTAGAATTTAATATTTCTCAGAACAGGATGACCTGCAGAATGACTGTCCAGCTCAAACTGACCAGTTACTTTTTTCTACTAGGCCTCATGGAGTTTTGTCCCAGCTGCCTTATTTAACTTTTAGTAAAATACTCAAAAGGAATTTAATAAATATTGTGGAGTTTTCTCTGCTTCTCCTAATCTGATATTCTAACACAAATTCATGCACCCTTGGCAGCACTAAATCCAATGTTTATATAACATATCCAGAAAAACAGAAGTTTTGTGTTTTGACTCTACTATTCTGTACCATGAAATTGAAAGTTTTCCCAAGCTTAGAGATAACATAAACAGGGAGCTCATTCAGGGCAAGCCTTTGGGTTAAGACGCCAGTTAGGGTACTCATGTCCTTTATCAGCATGTCAGGGTTTAATATCCACCTCCAGCCTCTAATCCAGCTTCTTACTAATGCAAACTCTGGTAGGCAGTGGTGATAGCTCAAGTAATTGGGAAGTCTGGATCAAGTTCTGAGTGTCTATTTTGATTCTGGCCCACCTCAGTCATTGCAGGCATTTAGGGAGTGAATCCATAACTTCCCCAAGATTTTATAGGTCAAGTAAAAATCACAAGCCAGGCAAATTCACCCTATGAATTTATAACATATGTGAACATCTCCCTATATGAGGAAATCTTCAAAAAGTTCATGGAAAATGTGTGTTATGAAAAAATATGCATAGATTTTTAAAATTTATTTATTTATTAGACAGGCATAAGTAGAAAGAGAGAGAGAGAGAGAGTGTTCTTCCATCCACTGGTTCACTCCGAAGGTGACCACAATGGCCAGAGCTGCACTGATCCAAAGCCAGGAACCAGGAGCTTCTTGCAGTCTCCCATGTGGGTGCAGGGACCCAAGGATTTGGGCTATCTTTTACTGCTTTCCCAGACCACAACAGAGAGCTGGATTGGAAGTGGAGCAGCCAAGACTCAAACCGGTGCCCATATGGGATGCCGCACTGCAGGTGGTTTCTTTGTCTGCTACACCACAGCACTGGCCCCTATGTATAGATTTTTAAAAATTTGTACCAAAATAAACTAATGTTGTATTCCATTTTTCCAAAACTTTTGAAGTAACTGTACATTGACATTTTTCTAATAAGGGAAAAATTCATTTTCCTGATCAGGCAGTCATTATTGGTTGTTTTCTTTTTCCTGGTCTTCAACAATGTGATAAGCAAGTATATGCAGGTAAACAGCTATATGTAATGGTCAAGGGAGGGAGAAAAGATGCTGGCCACTTTACCAGATGCCATCTCAATAATTTTCTACACACAAATAGATACCAGAATTTAATGAAGTCTTAATCAATCCCAAAAGAATAAAGAGTTTGTGTCCTTGTTTTATAACTGGTATTTGCATTTCAATTCAAATTTTTGAATCACTAGTTGTCCTGGTTTTTCAGTCTTTAGAAAGTCATCCAATACCACATGTTTCCTGGACTTTTAACTCTTTTTACACTCAGTTTGCTTTCTTGTATTTTCTGTATTCCTGTACTTGGCACTTATCCTCCATCAGTGCACCATATTTCCTACTATGGTTTGATGTTGATTTTCTCCCCAAAGTTCATGCAACTGTTTATGCTCTGATATCTCAGTGTTAATGATTGATGGATTATGGGTGATCTGATTATGGCGCCTAAGAAGCAGGATAGGAGAGAGATCTTTGGGTCATTCAGGATGTACCCTAGGAGGGTGGCTCTCATAAGAGATTTGATTATTTGAGTTCAAGATCCACCCAGATTCTCTGTATGCTTCTTGTCCCACCATGTTATCATGCCTTGGTACCCATCATGATCAGCATCCAGTTGATGCTGGGCCCCTGGGCTTCCTGTTCCTGTAACCTCCAACTGAAATGAAAATAAACTTTTGCTTCCTAAAGAAGCTCCTCTCAGATAATTTAAAATAATGAAAAGCAGACTAATATATCTCCTGATGGAAAATTGAAATAGAAATCCACATCCCTCTGGTTTGTCACTAATTTTTACACCTCAATTTTAAAGGGATTCTAAGTTGAATCTTCTCCTACTGTGGCTCATTCTGCTTCTCAAAAGGGGAGAGAATGTGATCTATTCCTTTTTGAGATAGAGAAATGGATGTCTTTGTTTCTTCACCAGTGCTGTGGACAGTTACATATTAAAACATCTCTTGACCATTGTAACTTCTTACAGTAAGTAGGATCTTTCCTCTAAACATCATTTGTTCTAATCCACCAGAGATTGATAAGAAATAATCTTCTACCTCTTAACATGACTTTTATACTGCTTTTTATAAAGTAAAATTTTGATTAGGCTGAAAGGTACCCATTTTCCTCTCAAAATTCAACTCAAGTAAATTGAAAGCACTTCTGCTTGAACATTCCAGATGAGAAGAACCACAGATTGCTTCTCACTGTTAGCCTTAGGTTTCTACCCCTGATAAAAGAGTTTTACCTTCCCTAGTATCAACTATATCAATTCTTCTGCAGCAGCAACCTTGCCGTTCCGTTCCATGGAGGTCAACCCTTTGTCTTCAGTCTTTCTTCACTGGCTCCTTCCCACCCACATTTACATGTGTTTACATTTCTCTTCTCTAAAAAAGAAAAGTACTAAAATGTCATTGATTCGTATTGCACTCTAACTACTTGCTGTCTTTTTCTCTTTATTAGCACAGGTGGTCGAGAAGATTTTCTCTATAGTCGTCAGATACCCTAACAAACTCATCAATTCATTACTCTCTGGTTGTTAAGGCTATTATGTATTGTAAGACCACTGTTGCCAGGACCACTGTTGTGAAATTCAATATTCCTTTCTCAGTCTTGGCTGCAGTATTTGATACTGTTGAAACACTCTATATGTGTGAGTGTGTGTCTTCTTGATTCTCATCCCGCCTCTGGCTATGAGTGTGACTCCTTTACACTAAATAATAGTGTTCCTTAAGGTTTGATCCTAAGCCAGTTCATAGGCAACACCATTGTGTCTCATCAGAGCTTCAATTACCACTTCCATAGAATTAGCCCATCATTTTCACCATTCTGTATGTCTCTCTAGTCTCACACTAGAAATGCCTACAGGACATTTTTTTACCTAGAAGTTTACAGCTGCATAAAGCTTACCAAATGCAAAACTAAACTCAGCTTTTGACTCTAATATCTCTTGTGTCCTTTGTTTCATCTTCCCAGTTATCTAAATCAGAATCCCAGGCTTGACACACACACTTCATTTTTCTCCTTTTCCAAGCCTAACCCATGGCTAAAATTAGCAATTCTTTATCCAATGTATTTTACAAATATGCCCATTTTCTTCATTTTCATTATTACCTTATAACTAGATAATACTCTCATAAATACCAATTATGCCTCCTGTTTCCTATAGCATTCCTTCCCATTCATAATACTGCTGCAAACATCTGTCCTCAGATGCAAACTTGAGTATGATGCTCCGCAGCCCGATAATTTTCCACGGCCCCTCCTTCTGCTAAGGGAAAAACCAAATACTTTATCATGCTTACAAGGTTTGAATGACCTTGCCCATACACATTGCCACAAGTTTACTTCCCACATTTGTCTTTTTCACTCTTCATCTAACCATAAGTTATAGAGAATTTTTTTCAGTTCCCAAGCATGTCCCATACCTGCTTGCTTCCATGCCTCCTCATGTGGTAGTCTGTCTTTCTAGAACACTCTCTCCATTATTTATCCTGTTTCATGCACCTAAAACCTAGGTAGATTTCAGGTTTCTTCTTGTAGTTTAATGCTCTCCAGAAGCTTCATGGAATTCCTTAAGCTGTTTGGGAGGTCCATCCTCTACTACACTTCTGTTGTATCCTGTTATTTTCCAGTAAAATTACAGGTAGCTATTTTGCTGTATTATAAATAATAAACAATGTGAATACAGAGTCCATTTCTTTCTGATGCAATATAATGTCCCCAGTGACAAGAATAGTTCATGGCAAATAAATGCAGGTTGAAATATGCATGAATGATATAGCTATTAAAATTCTTTAGCCAAACATTGACATAACAATAACAGAAATCCTTCATGTTCTTCATGGTGCCTCTCTTTCAGTCCTTTCACCTCCACATAGACTAATCTGGTACATTGCACATGTAGTTGTGGTTTCCCAAGTGAATTATGTTCCCTGTTACCCAGGTGCCTTTGCATAGCCCAATCCCTCTCTTTGGAATGCTCCATCATGTCTTTTTCATGCAGATTATCAACTCAGATTTAAACTCTTCTGGAAATAAATTTTTTCCAAAAATTCACTAACATATCATCCTCCTGGCTCCCAATACTTGTAGGAGAATTTCTCAATTATATCATTTTCACTGCTACACCAATAAGATTTTTCTTCTCAAATCAAGAAGAGATTTTAGGACATATTTTATCAAACAATTAGTAGGGAAACTAGCAAATAAAATCTATCATCAACTGCTGAATGAAAGAGGAAAGGGCAATCATGGTGACTTTCATGGTGTTCCAGTAGCCTGATGCTGTAGAAAAGTTTGCCATTAACCTAAATGTCTGGATGCTAATCTGTCAGGAGTGGGGCAGGTTGAGAGTTCAATCAAATTATGTGTTAACTTCCTTTCCATACAATGTTAATAAAAGGTGAATTTTGTTTAACTATTTCTTCATAGTCAGTGAATAGAACTATGTGTAATTTAGAATTGAGTAGAACTTATAAGTCCTGAAAAATCAGACATTATTTGAATAAACCAGTTAGCATTGGCAGCTTCATTTATCAAATAGAAATACTGCTCCAACTTCATTGACATTAAATGAAGTAAATGAGGATAACAACACAACATATCAAAACTTATGGGATACGACAAAAGCAGTATTGAGAGGCAAGTTTATAGCAATAGGGGCCTATATCAAGAAATTGGAAAGGCACCAAATAAATGAGCTTTCAATGCATCTCAAGGACCTAGAAAAACTGCAGCAAACCAGATCCAAATCTAGTAGGAGAAGAGAAATAATTAAAATCAGAGAAGAAATCAACAGGATTGAATCCAAAAAAAAATTACAAAAAATCAGCCAAGCGAAGAGCTGGTTTCTTGAAAAAATAAACAAAATTGACACCCCGTTGGCCCAACTAACTAAAAAAAAGAAGAGAAAAGACCCAAATCAATAAAATCGGAGATGAAAAAGGAAACATAACAACAGACACCACATAAATAAAAAGAATCATCAGAAATTACTACAAGGACTTGTATGCCAGCAAACAAGAAAATCTATCAGAAATGGATAGATTCCTGGACACATGCAACCTACCTAAATTGAACCAGGAAGACACAGACAACCTAAATAGATCCATAACTGAAACAGAAATTGAAACAGTAAAAAAGGCCCTCCCAACAAAGAAAAGCCCAGGACCAGATGGATTCACTGCTGAATTCTACCAGACATTTAAAGAAGAACTAATCCCATTTCTTCTCCAACTATTCAGAACAATCGAAGAAGATGGAATGCTCCCAAATTCTTTCTATGAAGCCAGCATCACCTTAATCCCTAAGCCAGAGAAAGTTGCAGCACTGAAAGAAAATTATAGACCAATATCCCGGATGAACATAGATGCAAAAATCCTCAATAAATTTCTCGCCAATAGAATACAACAACACATCAGGAAAATCATCCACCCAGACCAAGTGGGATTTATCCCTGTTATGCAGGGATGGTTCAATTTTCGCAAATCAATCAATGTGATTCACCACATTAACAAACTGCAGAAGAAAAACCATATGATTATCTCAATAGATGCAGAGAAAGCATTTGATAAAATACAACACCCTTTCCTGATGAAAACTCTAAGCAAATTGGGTATAGAAGGAACATTCCTCAATATAATAAAGCAATTTATGGAAAACCACAGCCAGCATCCTATTGAATAGGGAAAAGTTGGAAACATTTCCACTGAGATCTGGCACCAGACAGGGATGCCCACTCTCACCACTGCTATTTAACATAGTTCTGGAAGTATTAGCCAGAGCCATCAGACAAGAAAAAGAAATTAAAGGAAAACAAATTGAGAAGGCAGAAGTCAAACTATCCCTCTTTGCAGACGATATGATTCTTTACTTAGAGGATCCAAAGAACTCTACTAAGAGACTATTGGAACTCATAGAGGAGTTTCGCAAAGTGGCAGGATATAAAATCAATGCACAAAAATCAATAGCCTTTGTATACACAAGCAATGCCACGGCTGAGAAAGAACTTCTAAGATCAATCCCATTCACAATAGCTACAAAAACAATCAAATACCTTGGAATAAACTTAACCAAGGACGTTAAAGATCTCTACGATAGGAATTACAAAATCTTAAAGAAAGAAATAGAAGAGGATACCAAAAAATGGAAAAATCTTCCATGCTCATGGATTGGAAGAATCAATATCATCAAAATGTCCATTCTCCCAAAAGCAATTTATAGATTCAATGCAATCCCAATCAAGATACCAAAGACATTCTTCGCAGATCTAGAAAAAATGATGCTGAAATTCATATGGAGACACAAGAGACCTCGAATAGCTAAAGCAATCTTGTACAACAAAAACAAAGCCGGAGGCATCTCAATACCATTTTTCAGGACATACTACAGGGCAGTTATAATCAAAAGAGCATGGTACTGGTACAGAAACAGATCGATAGACCAATGGAACAGAATTGAAACACCAGAAATCAACCCAAACATCTACAGCCAACTTATATTTGATCAAGGATCTAAAACCAATTCCTGGAGCAAGGACAGTCTATTCAATAAATGGTGCTGGGAAAACTGGATTTCCACGTGCAGAAGCATGATTCAAGAGCCCTACCTTACACCTTACACAAAAATCCACTCAACATGGATTAAAGGCCTAAATCTACGACCTGACACCATCAAGTTATTAGAGAACATTGGAGAAACCCTTCAAGATATTGGCACAGGCAAAGAATTTCTGGAAAAGACCCAGGAGGCACAGGCAGTCAAAGCCAAAATCAACTATTGGGATTGCATCAAATTGAGAAGTTTCTGTACTGCAAAAGAAACAGTCAGAAGAGTGAAGAGACAACCGACAGAATGGGAAAAAAATATTTGCAAACTATGCAACAGATAAAGGGTTAATAACCAGAATCTACAAAGAGATCAAGAAACTCCACAAAAACAAAACCAACAACCCACTTAAGAGATGGGCCAAGGACCTCAATAGACATTTTTCAAAAGAGGACATCCAAATGGCCAACAGGCACATGAAAAAATGTTCAAGATCACTAGCAATCAGGGAAATGCAAATCAAAACCACAATGAGGTTTCACCTCACCCCGGTTAGAATGGCTCACATGCAGAAATCTACCAACAACAGATGCTGGAGAGGATGTGGGGAAAAAGGGACACTAACCCACTGTTGGTGGGAATGCAAACTGGTCAAGCCACTATGGAAGTCAGTCTGGAGATTCCTCAGAAACCTGAAGATAACCCTACCGTTCGACCCAGCCATCCCACTCCTTGGAATTTACCCAAAGGAATTTAAATTGGCAAACAAAAAAGTGGTCTGCACCCTAATGTTTATTGCAGCACAATTCACAATAGCCAAGACCTGGAACCAACCTAAATGCCCATCAAAGGTAGACTGGATAAAGAAATTATGGGATATGTACTCTTTAGAATACTATACCGCAGTAAGAAACAACGAAATCCAGTCATCTGCAACAAAATGGAGGAATCTGGAACACATCATGCTGAGTGAAATAAGTCAGTCCCAAAGGGACAAATACCATATGTTCTCCCTGATCGGTGACAACTGACTGAACACCAAAAAGGAAACCTGTTGAAGTGAAATGGACACTATGAGAAACGGTGACTTGATCAGCATAGCCCTGACTGTTAATGAACAACTTAATACATTTTCCCTCTTAGTAGTTTTTTTTTTGTCTGTTCTACTTAATATGACTGGTTTAATTCTGTAATTAATACACAGTTATTCTTAAGTGTTGAAATTTAACTGAAATGTGATCCCTGTTCAACATAAGAGTGGATAAGAGAGGGAAGAGATGTACAATTTGGGACATGCTCAAGCTGACTTGCCCCAAATGGTAGAGTTAGAAACATACCAGGGGATTCCAATTCAATCCCATCAAGGTGGCATGTACCAATGCCATCTCACTAGTCCAAGTGATCAATTTCAGTTCACAATTGATCATAATGAAAGGACTAAGAGTCAAAGGGAGCATATAAACTAGTCTAGTACCTGCTAACACTAACCGATGGAATAAATAAAGGGGAGAGTGATCCAACATGGGAAGCGAGATA